>NW_024067250.1:0-73441 GCF_015039405.1 Cantharellus anzutake
AATGGGAATTTCCCATTTTAGACTCTTATGGGTTCTGTATCACATGATTTGTATAGTAATTGAGTCTAATCAAATCAATAAACAACCAAAAACCCGCTGTGCTAACATCTGTATAACCATATGAACCCATTTCCCAACCTTTCCCTCTTCCTGCACTAAGGACAGACGAAAATGGGCACCTCCGGCCCCATTTTTGTAACAGTGGCAATGCAAAGGGAACTGGCCATTGGAACCGAGATCTGCACTTTGGCAGATCGCAAAGACCAATTTCCGTCCAAATAAGGAAGAGCCCAGTCAAAACAAAGCACGGAAAGTGCAAAACAACCTTAGATCATGAGGGAAAAATCTGAAATAAATCACAGAAGCCCATATGAAGGATATAAACACCCATGCATACCATAAATCCCGAACAATTAAACAGAAACAGCGCCCGCATACGAACGACTATGGGAACGATGCACATGATTACCGAATGTGCGTGTGAACTTTTGCTAACTCGACAAATACCAGGAAATAGAAGACAACTTTAGTACCATTGGAAAGGTGGGAATAAATGAAAATTTATGATACCAAGAACGTGAGAAACCATCCAGAAATGAATGAGATACAAGGACATGAAGTTAGAAACCTGATAACACGTGGGAAGACAGCTTCAAGAGGTCCAGAGCCCTAAATAAAATACATAAAAATATGATATCTTCGAGGACGACCTACTATAACAACGAACAATACATATGGAGGATTAGGATGTGATAATACAAAGGGGAATCAGGGAAGATGAACGAAATCCACGAAAACCACTAAACTACGATGGACCATGGTGGGAATTTTAGGAACAATATTCTAATGAAGTGGAGAGCTATAATACATTCGTTTGAGTAATTCTTGACTACTAGCAACTTTTTCTTTCGGTTTTAAACCTGAATAATTCACTCATTTACCATTTCAAGTCTCATTTTAACTAAATGTCGCTGAATAAAAATGGAATAAATCAGCTGAAGGTCTCAGCGCAGCCATATGCATAAGTAATGCGAAGTTTGAATTCAGAATCACCGAGTCATAGCAAATTTAATGGTAAATATGAGGAATTTGAAATAGGAAACTGCGACAAATGCAGCACAGTCAAGTTTTAATTAACCATTAAATAGCTTAGGTGAGGAAGGACAATAAGGATTCTAGGCTCAGTCTGACTGCAGTAGAGCCGCAGTTCAGCGCAGCAAAGTGCAGTAGAACTATAGCATGAAATTTCATTTTTTATTCAGTTTGAGAAAAATACACTGTAAATAAATCCTGTAAATAGGAGGTAGAGCGTGAAAAAGGAAGGCGACCCAAGGAGTATAAAAGGGAGACCCTTTCTGCGACTTTTCGCCCCCCTTAGAGAAGTGAGAAAATAGAGTATTATTTTTCTCAAGCATTTCTGGTTGTCACTCCAGTGCGAAAAAGTGATATACAGTTAAGATTGCCACTGTAGTAAAAGGCAGCAATTAAGGAGAGAAATATTAAGTAGATATTTCAACAGGAGAGCTGGAACTCAAGGGACACTCCAGACACAATCCAAATCCATTAACTGAGCAGAATCTTTGAAACTTCACCAAGTAGAAGATTTAATTCAAGTTAAATTCCAAATTAAACAACACTACACAGAATTACACCTAGACAAATTAAGAAATTTCAATAAAGGAACAGCTCCACAGGGCTCGGTTTATCTGTAAGTCAATTCCCAGAAACTTTAGACTAACCCATAAAAATAGAATTAGCCAAAACATTGGGATTGGTACTATATTTACAACAAATAATACTAGTACACTTCCCCATCCTAACTAAAGAACCAGGGAACAGCTTGGTGGTGGTCTCGTTTGAACCTCCCAACTGACCTTCCTTCGTTCTCTCCTTCAATGGGGACAAAGGGATGACAGAAGCGGATCGGTACCAAAGGTCATAGGTTAGAACTGTCAGAGACCAGATTCGAGTCGAGGGAGTGTCTCTGTGGAGGAGGGCTTCGGCCTCAGCGACTTCTGCCAAGAGCGCTGTGCCTAGTGACACGTCCGTGCCCTAACTTACTGACTGGCAATCAGAACCTAAGGGGGGGTAACTCTAGTTGATTTTATTACTGGGGTGTAACCTATGTACAAGTGGGATATATATATGGTTACAGTGGAGACGGTTCCGCAATTGGCGGAGCCGAATGGAGCAGAGCTAACGGGGTTTAAACATTAGCCGACTGAATATTACCGACGAGTCAGTTCGCGGGGTTAGCGGAAAGGCAGGCGATAACCCAGAAACGGAAAGGAGGGATAGGCCCGAAGGTGGGCTCTGCAGGGCAGGCGAGTGTATTGCCCAGCGGAGGCGGGGGTGCGCTAGTGGACGTCAGAGCTGTCCGGAAGTCTTCGGGGCTCCGTACTTAGGGAGGCGTAGGTAATAAATTGAAATGAGGGGGTGGTGACCATCGAGGGGTACCAAGAGGATTGCGGAATACAGGGGCTCTGAGGTTAGTGAGGGAGGAGCGGAGTTAGACCAGAGGGATTGGAGGAACCGGAAGTCGATGGCCGGAGATGGATATGACAAGAACCTGTGGTACATCTGAAAGGAGATAGGGGGGCGAAGCCCAGAGGGGCAGGAGGATGGGGTGAAGTGGGGATGATGACTAACTGGCTAAAATGGAGAGAAGCAGCAGTCCAAATAAGGATGAGGGGAAAGCACGAAAGATACATTACAATCGGCGAAAGTGCTGAGTATGATCCATGGAGCTTGGAGGTTGCAGAGCTTATGGAGGTTATGGAGGTGGGGTTGAAAGTCCGAGGAATGTTGGCAATGGTGTTTACATAGTATGAGGTCACCAATGCAATGGACTTAAGCCAAGGTGGAGTCAAAGTCCGAGGTCAGAGCTATGACGGAATCTCAGAGCGAAGGTATGAGTGGTGCCCGAGTACAGGGTATGGGGCAGCGGTGGAAGGTTGTAACTTGGTGGAGGTTTGGTGGAAGAGGGTTGGAGGGAGGAGAGTGATGAGAGGAGTGGGGAAAGGAGTGGAGGAGGAATGGTGTCAGGTCCGAAGGTGAGTATTGGAGCGGACGGAAGTAGGGTAGGAGAGGGACGGAAGGGTGGAGATGTCGTGAGGAGTAAGAGGAGGAGTAAGAGAAGGAGGGTGGTGAGAGGAGTGATGTTCGGTCCGAGGTGAGTATCGGAGCGGACGGAGATAGGGTAGGACTCCAGAGGTGGTGAGGATAGGGGTCCGGGAGTCGGTTCGGGATTGGGTATGTACGGATATGACAGCCAAAGCCTTGGTGGAAGCACCAAGAAAAGACACCTTGGGGAAATACACCAAAGTACCCAAGAAAAACAAGGAGAAAGGGAAGAAGGACCAAAAGTCCATCAAAACCCAGACCCCCTTGTTTGATGCGAAATTCCGCATCTCAAAAGATGTGGGAAAATACCCCACAAACAGACCACTCTCAACAAAGAGAATGCTGATGGCTCACATAAAAATAGCAGGCATAAAAGCCTACATGCTATTTGACAGTGGAGCCAAAATGGATGCTATATTGCCGGACTTCGTCCACATGGTCCATATCCCAATTCTCCAATTGGAGAACCCAGTTGTCCTTCAAATGGGGATGAAAGGAACAAGATCACAGATCCTGTTTGGAACAAATGTGGACGTGGAGATCAATGGCCACATAGAAACACACTACTTCAATGTAATTAACATTGATAGATACGATGTCATATTCAGCGCCCCCTGGTTAAACAAAAACCAGGTAAGTTTAGACTTCCGATCCCACAAAGTGAGAACGGTGAACAAGGGTAACATAGATACCCTTGGAGTCAGTGAAGACCGTGCAACGAGATCACATGGGTGGAAAACTCGAGCAAGAGCTCGAGAACAGCCAAAAAAGAAGCCCCCCTGACAGGGAGGTGAGACAAAAACACACCTCAGGGTAATCGGAAGAAAGTACCCTGAAGGCTGGCCCAACCCTAGTCCAGAAGGACTAGAACTTCCAGACATACCACATCTGGAAGGACTCTCCATGAACAGCCCTGAGTTTGAAATACTCAGGGAGTGGTGGAGAGAGAAATTCGAAACCATAATGGTGCCAGTGCCATTAGAAATGCCTCCCTTGAGGGAGGTGAACCATCGAATCCCATTAAAAGATCTGAACAAGAAATTTCAGGAAAACACCCCGAGATGTCCTGCAGCACTGCAGGAAGCACTAGTGACCAAAATAGATTGCTATGTAAAAGCAGGATGGTGGTATCCCGTGAGCAGTGAGCGAGCATGCCCGCTACTATGCATCTGCAAAGCAGATGGATCTTTGCGCACAGTAATCGACACGAGAAATCGTATGATTCTCGATGTCACACCAATGCCAGACATGCGACTGATCCAAGAATCAGTTGCCAGAGCAACAACATTCTCTATGCCCCACAGGACGTTGTAACAGGTCTATCCAACTAGACTCGCAACTCAGGTCTGGGGGGGGTAGGTATCTCTCTATCTCTCAGGTAGGATGGTCCTTTTGAGTATGGTGCTGATACTCTGTGTAACTCCCTAACTAACTAACTGTCTGTACAGTTGTCATGGAAGAGTCCGATACAAATATAAAAGGAAAGTCACATGTGTGAATGAATGAAAATAGTAAGGAAAATAAAGAGAAAGTCATATCTCCTCAACCACTCCACCAGATCCGACGATCTTGAGCTCGTCAGAACCACCTCCACAGTCTCTACAACTCCTACTATTACCACGACTCACCAATCCTAGTCCCTGATGCAGTAAGGGGTGAAGTATGGAATAAGTGTCGGTTTGGCCTGCACAGACTTGTCCCCACAACAACGTTGAAGGAGAGAACGAAGGAAGGTCAGTTGGGAGGTTCAAACGAGACCACCACCAAGCTGTTCCCTGGTTCTTTAGTTAGGATGGGGAAGTGTACTAGTATTATTTGTTGTAAATATAGTACCAATCCCAATGTTTTGGCTAATTCTATTTTTATGGGTTAGTCTAAAGTTTCTGGGAATTGACTTACAGATAAACCGAGCCCTGTGGAGCTGTTCCTTTATTGAAATTTCTTAATTTGTCTAGGTGTAATTCTGTGTAGTGTTGTTTAATTTGGAATTTAACTTGAATTAAATCTTCTACTTGGTGAAGTTTCAAAGATTCTGCTCAGTTAATGGATTTGGATTGTGTCTGGAGTGTCCCTTGAGTTCCAGCTCTCCTGTTGAAATATCTACTTAATATTTCTCTCCTTAATTGCTGCCTTTTACTACAGTGGCAATCTTAACTGTATATCACTTTTTCGCACTGGAGTGACAACCAGAAATGCTTGAGAAAAATAATACTCTATTTTCTCACTTCTCTAAGGGGGGCGAAAAGTCGCAGAAAGGGTCTCCCTTTTATACTCCTTGGGTCGCCTTCCTTTTTCACGCTCTACCTCCTATTTACAGGATTTATTTACAGTGTATTTTTCTCAAACTGAATAAAAAATGAAATTTTCATGCTATAGTTCTACTGCACTTTGCTGCGCTGAACTGCGGCTCTACTGCAGTCAGACTGAGCCTAGAATCCTTATTGTCCTTCCTCACCTAAGCTATTTTAATGGTTAATTAAAACTTGACTGTGCTGCATTTGTCGCAGTTTCCTATTTCAAATTCCTCATATTTACCATTAAATTTGCTATGACTCGGTGATTCTGAATTCAAACTTCGCATTACTTATGCATATGGCTGCGCTGAGACCTTCAGCTGATTTATTCCATTTTTATTCAGCGACATTTAGTTAAAATGAGACTTGAAATGGTAAATGAGTGAATTATTCAGGTTTAAAACCGAAAGAAAAAGTTGCTAGTAGTCAAGAATTACTCAAACGAATGTATTATAGCTCTCCACTTCATTAGAATATTGTTCCCTAAAATTCCCACCATGGTCCATCGTAGTTTAGTGGTTTTCGTGGATTTCGTTCATCTTCCCTGATTCCCCTTTGTATTATCACATCCTAATCCTCCATATGTATTGTTCGTTGTTATAGTAGGTCGTCCTCGAAGATATCATATTTTTATGTATTTTATTTAGGGCTCTGGACCTCTTGAAGCTGTCTTCCCACGTGTTATCAGGTTTCTAACTTCATGTCCTTGTATCTCATTCATTTCTGGATGGTTTCTCACGTTCTTGGTATCATAAATTTTCATTTATTCCCACCTTTCCAATGGTACTAAAGTTGTCTTCTATTTCCTGGTATTTGTCGAGTTAGCAAAAGTTCACACGCACATTCGGTAATCATGTGCATCGTTCCCATAGTCGTTCGTATGCGGGCGCTGTTTCTGTTTAATTGTTCGGGATTTATGGTATGCATGGGTGTTTATATCCTTCATATGGGCTTCTGTGATTTATTTCAGATTTTTCCCTCATGATCTAAGGTTGTTTTGCACTTTCCGTGCTTTGTTTTGACTGGGCTCTTCCTTATTTGGACGGAAATTGGTCTTTGCGATCTGCCAAAGTGCAGATCTCGGTTCCAATGGCCAGTTCCCTTTGCATTGCCACTGTTACAAAAATGGGGCCGGAGGTGCCCATTTTCGTCTGTCCTTAGTGCAGGAAGAGGGAAAGGTTGGGAAATGGGGTTCATATGGTTATACAGATGTTAGCACAGCGGGTTTTTGGTTGTTTATTGATTTGATTAGACTCAATTACTATACAAATCATGTGATACAGAACCCATAAGAGTCTAAAATGGGAAATTCCCATTTCCATAACAGCCACCCTCACGTGTCATTAAACATGATGCGGATTTCTATATTCCCGTCATTGGTATAACTTTACAATGGCTGGACCGTTTGGGCTGAAAATTTGCATAACTATAGTTTCCTATTTTTTCATAATTTCCGTGTAAATTTCGTTGTATGTTTTAATTATGGATCCTACGTAAACATCGTTTTTTCCCTGAGCTCGGACTTTTGATGTCGCTATTCCCGTTATTGGATATCTCATTAATGCATGATCCTTTTATTATGAAAATTTGGATCCCTTCCTTTCTAATGGGCTATCAAGCTCGTCTCGGTCGTTACTGGTTATTCTTTGCACTTGCCTTTTAAGCATTGTCCTCGTTTTGCAGGAGTTTTAGTCATATCTCTGTCATTTATGGGTAGTTTTCCCTGTAATTACTTTCATTGGGTCCGTTTGGGGGACATCTACATTTCCTATTATAAACACGACTTTGAATTTTGCATTAGTTCCTAAGGAATCCTTGTTCCGCAGTACTTCCATCCTTGGCTACATGTGCGGACATGGGAAAGTAGTTTCCGTGGAGGTTCTCTGATTGTTTTTATAGTCAAATCTTGGTCGATTGTCCTAATTCTTGGTTTAATATTTGCTATAAATTCCCCCGAGAATTCCGTCTCGTTGATGGTAAGCTTGAAGTATTTTTGCTATTTTTCTTTCTTTCGATTTATCGTGTATAGTCATAAAAATTCGTTAAAATTCGTTAAAATTCAGGTCCTTCTATTTTCTCATATCTACTTGTCATATGAGGTTTTGTGATTTATCTGGCATATTTCCATAATGGGTTTCCATAGTGTGACCGTTATTTCTCCTACAACGTACAACTCAAACACAATGCAGCAAGGAGACTGCAATGCTCCCTGTACCTTCCAGCACGTGTTGACCTGGGAACTATGAGGAGAAGTAGGCAGACACCTACATGTCTGGTTCGATGATATCTTCACCAGCACAAGCTCGGTGGAGAACCACAATAAAGCATTATTGTGGTTGTTTACTTGCCTCAAGGGGGCAAAGTTTTATATAAGCCAGAAAAAATTCCAGCCATTTGCTCCAATCCTAGACATCCTAGGAAGCCATGTGGACGAACAAGGCATCCACGCTCAAGTGGATAAAATGGAAAAAATCCGCAACTGGCGAGAGCCAGTAGACCACACAGGAGTCCTAAGATTCCTGGGAATGGTAGAATATCTATTGATATTCATGCTGAACGTCAGTGGCTACACAGGGCCACTGCAAACAATCTGCTCAAACAAGCAGACATTCAGGTGGACACCACTCCACCAGAAATGCATTGATGAGATTAAACGTCTCGCATGCAGGGCTCCGATTCTGAAGCCCATCCAGTGGAATCCACTGGAAAACCTCTCGGAAGAAGAGAGGAGTAAACTCCATGTCTGGGTCATAACAGACACATGCCCAGTGGGCATGGGCACACTAATTGGACAAGGCAAAAAGTGGCAGACCTGCTGCCCAGCCGCATTCATGTCCAAGAAGTTCACCAATACACAACATAGGTACTTCGCCTATGAACTTGAGGCACTGGGTGTCCTCGAGGCACTCATGAGATGGCAAGATGATCTCATGGGAGGCTGTGAATTCACAGTAATCACAGATCACAAAGCTTTGGAATATTTCAAAGCGAAAAACCACAACTCAGGCAGACACCTGAGATGGCAAGCCTTCTTCACAAGCTTTAATTGCGAAATAAAATATGTGGAAGGCCACAAGAACAAAGTGGCAGATGCACTTTCACGGTACTATGTCTCGTCAACTGATGAGGATCTGCATTTCAACGACTACATGTTGGCAGATATCCATCTGGATAAAAATGCAGAAGACATTATCCCCAACAGAGTTGAGGAATATGAAGGACTGCTGCTAAGCAGTACTCTGAGTAAAAACTCAGAGAAAAAGAGACTCGCAGCAATATGCGTGAGAAATACCCTAGAAGAAGCTCTAGGGGGAGCGTCCAAAACCTGGAAGAAATCATAAGAACCTTCGAAAACAATTCAAAGGAAAGGACCTCATTGAGGCAATAAAATCTGGATACACACAAAGCCAGATCCACCAGGAAATCCTAGAGAACCCTGGGAATTTCAAAAACTTCTCCATAAAAAATGGGCTGATAACCCAACTTGGAGAAGGAGGGATGACCCAAATAGTAGTTCTGAAAGGGAACTACGAAAGGAAGTCCATTTGAGGAATAATCCTCAAAACATCCATGGAACACTTGGACACCTAGGATCCAAGAAAACAGTGGAAACCCTCCGTTGATACTTCTGGTGGAAGTCGATGAGGAAGGACACCCACAAGTTCTGCAGGTCTTGCGGAACTTGTCAGACAACAAAGAAAAGCACCATGAGAAATTCTGGACTGCTTCACCCACTCCCAACCCCAGAAACACCGTGGTTGTCAATAGCCATGGACTTCACAGGTCCATTCCCAACAAGCTTGGGATATGATTACCTCTGGGTAATCATCTGCAGGTTGATGTCCAACATCCACCTGATTCCAATAAAAACAACAACGAACGTATTAGAACTAGCATTTGTATTCCTTCATGAAGTTGTAAGACTTCATGGTCTACCACACTCAATCATATCAGATTGAGACTCGAAATTCATGTCAAAATTTTGGCACGAACTACACCGAATACTCGGTGTGCAGTTGAAATTCACAACTGCATTCCATCTGCAAGGTGATGGCCAAGCAGAAAGAATGATACAAAAAGTAGTACAGATACTATGTGTGATGGTCAGACCAGATCAACGCAACTGGGCAGCGAAGCTGTCGATGGCAGAATTTGCAATCAATGCAAGCTCAAACACATCGACAGGATTTGCCCCATTTGAATTAATCTATGGCCACATGCCAAAGATGTGCCTAACAGCACCACCCTCGGACTACCCAGGAGTGAACGACTTTGCCCAAAAGGCGAAGGAAAACCTCATGGCAGCACATGATGTGATAATACACAATCGCACTGCTCAAACAATCCAGGTGAATAAGAAAAGATGCCCGGACCTGCCTTTGAGAAAAGGTGAGCTTGCATACTTATCCATGGATAAGTTGAACCTACCCAAAGGAAGGGCAGGCAAATATATATAGGGCCTTATGAAATTCTGGAAACATTTCCAGAGATGTCAAACTATGTCCTCAAGTTGCCACCTGTCAGGGACAGCTCAAGAGAGGCGGAGGTAGTGGCATAAAGCTCGGCACTAGCAGCCCAGACGGCAGCAGGGTGGTGAGACCGTATGGTGGGCAGCCCTTCTCTGGGCTTATGTCCCTATGTAGCTTCTTAGGCTGAAGCAGTAGTGATTGTCATTAGGATGAAAGGCTAAAGTAAGATACTTGCCTGAAGCAGTAGTGAGAAGAAGGCTACTTCTTCGGTTCTGCTTTGGCTCAGTTTATATACAGGTGGGAACGGGTCACATGTGGGGTGCCACATCAGCCTGGGTAGAGCCGGGCTATTGCAGATGACTCCATGGGCGATCCCAAGTGTCAGAGGAAAGAAGTACAAATGAGGATGCGTGGCATACCTGGCGGCACAGTACCCACATGGAGTACTCGGTGTTGGGCATGTCCATGCTACACAGGTGAGAGGAGAGGTCGTCCATATAAAGAGAGAAAAGGAAAGAAGAAAGACAAAGGAGAGAGCGAAAGAGGGAAGAGAAGGAAAGAGGGGCAATGGGAGGGTGCGGCGCACAGCGGAGCGGCATGCCCTGACATCACCCCCCCCTTAAGCCGCTTCACCTCAAAGTGGCTAGGGGGTTCTCTCGTTCTCTCCCAGGGGTGTTGGGGTGGGCTTCATAGAACTCTTCAATTCGGTTGCATGCGTTGGCTAGGTTTGGTCGATTGTCCTAATTCTTTGTTTAATATTTGCTATAAATTCCCCTGAGAATTCCGTCTTGTTGATGCTAAGCTTGAAGTATTTTTGCTAATTTTCTTTCTTTCAATTTATCGCGTGTAATCGTAATAATTCGTAAAAAATTCGTTAAAATTCATTAAAGTTCAGGTCCTTCTATTTTATTTTCTCATATCTACTTGTTGTATGGGGTTTTGTGATTTATCTGGCATATTTCCATAATGGGTTTCCATAGTGTGTCCATTATTTCTCCTACACCATTCAGACACCTTTGTTCTGATTTGGACCCCCTTTGATTTCCTTGTGCTTTCATCTCCCTATTATATACAGGCACTTGTACATACTCGTTTTGGACCTTCAGTCTAAAATCGACCTGAAATGCCCCCTAGAGACTTCCTGCTCACTGCCTCTGAAATTAAGGACCAAATGGACAAACAGCAATGGCACAGCACTCTGCATAAGTTGCTGAGGCCAAGGTCCCTCCTTGCTAAGTCTCCGGTTCCCCTCCGGAATCATCCGCCCTTGCCCAGTTCTAACACCTGGTTTAAATAGGATCGGCAACTTTATCTTCAATGAAGTGCCTCCTTCTCTATCACCGTCACTCCAGATCTGAATTTCCATTCCCATGTCCTGTACATAATTGATCTGTGTGCTGTGTCCAAACAACCACAGCTGCCCCAATATAATATCTTTTCCATCCAACTTGTCTCATGTAATGAAGAAATTGTGGGGAACCTCAATGCCACCAATCGTGACTGGAACCTCCCTGCACAACCCTTCCAGTGCTATCTGGTGTCTGGAAACTCCCCTGAGTGACCAGGAGGCTCCTGATGGGTCCACTGGCAACTCTGAAAGACGAGCGTGCTTGCTGGTCATAATGTTAAGCTCACTGCCAGTGTCAATCAACATGGTACAAGGCCGGCAGAATATCATTCCCTGAATTTTTGCAGTTACCATGGCCAAAAACGAAGGTGGGCAATCTACATCATACTCTCCCATACAATCTGACTTCAACAATTCTTGATAGAATTTATCAGCTTGCTCCTCTACTGTATTCCCATCAAGAATGTCCCCTTCTTCATCCTCGCTCTCAACATTTTCCAACGATGCCACTTCAAATGGGGCAGGCACTATTTCTGCCTCCATTACCTCTCCTTCCATCTTGGAATCCTCAACCATCTCTACTGAGCTAACTGGCTTGGTAGGAACCCTATGAATTTTAGTTGCAGCCTGGAGACGTTTGTTTAGCTCATAGGATGAGCCAATTATTGCTCCAAGCGGCACATTGACTTCTTGCGTCATTAACTTGGTAAACAATTCTTCACCCCTCATTCTGTCCTGGAGCTCTGATGCATAATGGTATGCTGGACCCGGCCTTGGCTTTGGCACAGGATCCTTAATGGGCTCTTGAACAACTACATCATCACATATTGTTAGAATGGGCGGATTCGGACGACTCCGGAATGGAATCGGAGACTTAGTGTGGAAGGACCTCAGCCTCAGCGACTCAGGCGGAGTGCTGTGCCATTGCTGGTTGTCCTGGGGGTCCCTAATTTCGGATCTAGCAGAGGGAAAGTCTCTTGGGGGCATTTCAGGTCAATTTCGGACTGAGGTTACAAGTTACTATGTACATTGTATATAAGGAGGGGTCCGGAATCAAAAGGAGCGAGGGTACTCTGAAAGGAGACAAAGGGAGCTGAAAGGAGGGGCAACACCGAGGGTCAAGGGTTTGACTCAATGGTGTTTCCCAAAGGAGGAGTGAAGGGCCAAGGAGGAAGGAGGGAGGATGGGAGTGGGGAATGGCCAGCTGACTGAATAGAAAGGAAGCAGCAGCCCAAATAGGAATGAGGGAGTATAGCGGAATTGAATGGAGCAATGCAATAGTTGCAAGGTCCGACATAAGTCCGGAAAGTCCGAACTCGGAAGTTAAACTCCAGAATATTGGCAAAGGTAATTAAATGGAATGAGCTAACCAATACAATGGGTATAAGCGGAGGTGGGGTCAAAGTCCGAGGTCGGAGCTAAGACCGGAGGTTCCGGAGACAGAGATGTGAACAGGATTCCGGAGCGGAGGTCCGGAGTTGGGAGCATAGGTGTTGCATGCTCGTCTGGAAGGTGTCGAGGTTGAGGTCGGACCCGGAATGTTCCGGAGTCGGACCGAAGGTGGTGTCAGAGCCAGAGGTGGGATAACCTCTTGGGAGTCAGCAAGGAGGTGACAGAAGGGAAGTAGGACTCTGGAGTCAGTTTCGGAGTTCCGGGAGCCCGGAGCGGAGGTCGGGATTGTATGGATATGACACATATATCCCTTCCCCTTCTCTGTGTTTGCCTTTTTCCTGAGCCACCAGCTTAGGATCCACGTCCATCTTAGGTGGTGTACTCCACACTGGTCTTTTTAAAATCGTGGGTGGGGGTGGTACCTCCACATATGCTCTATTCCTCCTAGACTCATCCTGAGGAATAATCCTTACAACTGGCAGTGGAGGGCTAGGGACACGTTCATAGGGTTTAGCCCTAGTAGGCTTTTTGTCCTTTGCTGACCTATCTGCTGGGTAGACTTCAAACACGGGGTCTCCTAACTCTGCAAACTCATTGTTTGCTGACTCAAATTCTCACATTGTCAGGGACGTGTCCGGGGTGGAGGGGGCCTGGATGTAACACCCGGCAGAAGGACCCTCTCAGGGTGCGAAGTGGGCATGCATGCTGACAGGCCTGATGTGGGACTGCAGTCCCTGGCCACTTAGACTGAAGTGGAAAATGTGAATTGTCATTAAGAGGGAAAACTACACTACTTACCTGAAGTGGAAAATGTGAGAAGAAGGTTACTTCTTCAGTTCCCACTTCAGGTACATTTATGTACATGCAGCTTGGGTCACATGATGGGTGCCATGTCATCCTCGGAGAGAGCCACAGCCATCCAGGTGTCCCTGCAGGGGATCCCAAGAGCATCCATTGCAGGTGTGCATGCTAGGCATAGCGGGAAGCCGTCCAGGGTGTCTGAGCTGGATGGGTTAACAGTACAATGATACAAGGGAAAGTGGTCCATGTAGATAGAAGGAATAAACAGAAAGGGAGAATGAAATAAAGGAGAAGGAGGAAAGAGAGAAAAGGGAAGAAGGAGAAGAAGGAGAAGAGGGAGGAAGGAGGAGGGAGAAGGATGGGTAACAGGGGAGCGGGTGAGGTGGGCCTGGGTGGGCCCGGGTGGAGCTGGGTCAGGCAGGTGTGCCCTGACACACATCCACTCCACATTAAAAGCACTGCTCGCATGCCTAGCTCTCTTGCAGATCAAATTCATGAGCCCTCCTGAAACTCCTTCCCACCTGGGAAGCCTAGTTCCATCTGCCATTACCAATCGATTCTCAGCATCATACTTCAGTACTCCAGCTGCGACAAAAGCTCGCATCTCCAGGCAATTTTTGACTCCATCTCCATCTCCATCACACATATAGCACTTCCACACACCCAAAGGACTAGTTCTGGGTCTTTCTGAGATCTTCGTCAACTGCAACGTCAATTTATTGATCCGCTCTGCTAAATCATCCATATTGTTAGAGGAGTGCTGAAGGAGTGGAGCTGGATCACCTTATGTAACCAGTTTCCTACATCCAATAACGATATTAGAGTTTGTGCTGATTTGCATACTGACCGTGTTTTGGTTGCCAAATATATGATTGTTCACTGTCTAAACAACAATAAACACCCCCCAACGATCTCACCTGACGTATAGATCGTCTACGGATAAAATTCTATATTGACTTTACTATGATTTCTAGTCAATATTACACCTATATTTACCACTTTTCAGTAGGATGTGATTTTCCTGATAATTTACTGAAGGAAAACTGCTAATAGAATAATTCCGCAATAAATGTTACTCAATACAGGAGTGACCAAACTGCTCTTTCTATCGCTTAGAGTGCGTGCTAGTTATCTAGCAGGTTCAGGATCGCTCACTTTTCTCCTGTGGTGTGATAACCAAAAATTGCTGAGAGATTATTCAATTAAGAAGTCCCTCCACCAAATTCTCACTAATTCTCACTATGACACTTTTGTTCAGCTGTGTCTAACTGACCCTAACTCACGCTTAGAGTGACGTGTTAGTTTTATATTAGCTAACAACTAATATTTGCTTTTATCTTTTGGAGCAAACAAACCAACCACTGGTGAGGAGAATTAAACTTTTATTTCTACCTGAGGGGCAGAAGCGGTGGCCTTTTATGCTTTTCAGAGGCCTCTCTACTCCCATGCCTTGCACTGGTTACATGTGCTACATTTGTATTATAGATAGTTCTAGAATGATATAGGGGCTTGGGCTGTGTAAGCTTAATAATGGACTTAGGACATGACTCAGCAATAAGTAATTCATTTCTTTGTCTTTTGGGCCGATCTCAGCGGGATCTTGTAGCGCTGAAGCTATGCTCTACACCGCCTTAATTACGAACGGTTATCTTTAGAAATGACTCAGCTATAAAGGAACTTTCTAGACTGTTCTCTAATTGACCCCTTTTTGTGAAGCCGCATCATTACTAATGTTCTAGAGCCTTCCCAATTAATTAACTGATCCGCAGACTTCTGAATCACTTCATGCTTATGATCCGAGATCCAGATCATCAATCATTCCTTTGTTCCGATTTATTTGAGCTTAAAATCAAAAAGTTTTGATGAATCATGGGAAAATATACAAGATCCGGTTTTTTAGCATTTTCTCCTCTTCTGATGCGATCAAAAACTGTCCGCCCGCGCCGGGGAATACTCTATCATATGGTATTCGGTCCGCCAGACTTCCGGGCGCCAATATATTTCCCTTGAGTCACATTACTTTTTGTAAGAATTAGCAAATAAATATATATGAATTATAAGGTGTTTCGCCGTTTGAGCGATATCTCCGTCAGTTTTGAAGCTTTTAGAATGAAACAAAACCGTGGATAAAGTTAAGAAACAGTCCTTTCAGATGGTAAAAGGATTACAGTCAAAAGTTTACTGGTTCCCGAGATATTCACATTTCTTTTCCAATGTTCCTTCTTATTCTGCTGTCTATGTGCTATTTTCTTGTTGTAGGGTTATATTCTTTGAATATTACACCTATGCCAAGTTCTAGGCATGATTGTAGTAGATTAAATCTCATACTACATGGGTGTAGATAATTTATAATGATCTAATGTCTGTCCAGTCTCATAAAGATCATGAGATCTGTTAAACGTCTGAACTTGTCACCTGTTCGTTGACTATTCTGATAGATCATTGTTTTATTCTTTGAATATTATTTCTCCTACAGCGCAGAGTTGTCTGGAAGTGGAGAAGGGACTCAGGAAAGGAGGGACCTTGGCCTCAGTGACTCAGGTGGAGCGCTGTGCCATTGCTTTGTTGTCTAAGGTGGTCCTTAACTTCAGGTTAGCAGGGGGAGTCTCTTTGGGGAACAATCCAGTCGTTGCAAGAGGGCTCGCGGCTCTCTATGCCGACACAGCTCGTGGGGGACAACTCTCCCTAAACTCTACTTTCTCCACTAAACTCGCTACGTTCTCGATCCTTAACTCCGTGTGGGTTCTCCGGGATTCCGCAAGGTCCGGGCTCAGTGTCCACTACTCACTCGTTGTGAGCTAGATCACTGCCCTTATTCCTACTGTTGGAATTCCACACACTCACACCCTCTCTAGCGCGTCCTAGCACCTTAGAGAAAATTGGGGAGGGGAGAACTTCTATTCCAAAATCCGGTATGTACAGGATATAAGGAACAATTATTTTTAGAATAATTGATGAGAAATATTGGTACCATATGGCACCTGCATACCTTATTAGGCAAAGTAATAAAAAAGGGTAACAGTAACAATAAAAGAATATCAATCAATATCTGAAATGATGGCAAAATATGAAAATAAGAGAAAATAAGCGATATCTCAATGGATTTACGGAATTAAGAGCCTAAATTGGAAATGTAGCCGGAGATAACTCTCACACAGCCAATGAGCATTTTTACCAATTTATTAGACGCCGTGGGAACGAGTGAGGCTGGAATTCTGGGTTGCCGCTTGAGATTCCCACGCCCGCACATGCTCGTGACCTTCCGTGCCTAACCTGTCCAATATAGAACTCCGTCAAATCTCCACCGATTAGGACGTTCTTGGTATCGTCAGAATCGTACGAATTAGGACTATTTTTGGATACCAAATTCGTATCGAGTTGTCGCGTGAATGGAAGTGGTTTCTGAATGTTGGAAGCGGGTATCCGAGCCGGCTCTGCGCGTGGGCGATTATCCCGCCTACATCGTCATGGTCGATTTCAGACTGGGGGTACAGGAAACTATGTACAGAGTGTATATATAATACAGGAGTGGAGTCAGAGGACAAAGGGAACTGGAAGGAGGACAAAGGGGGACTGGATGAGGGAACAACCCCAAGGGTCAAGGGTTGGAACTCTATGGTGCTTCCCAAAAGGGCAAGGCCAAGAGGGGAAGGAGTGGAGTGGGTTGTGGGGAATGACAGCTGACTAATATGGAAAGGAAGCAGCTGTCTAAATAAGGAAGCGGCAACAAGAGGATTAAATGACACCATACAGTAGAGACTTCAGGGTCCAGAGTAAGTTCCAGAGGTCCGGAGTCGGAAGTCTAAGTCCAGAATATTGGCAAGACATAATAAATGAAATGTAATAAGGAATACAAGGAGATAAGATGGAGGAGGAGGTCAAAGTCTGGAGGCAGAGATGTGACCGGAGTTCCGGAGGTGGAGGTGCAATGGGGTTCCAGTACAGGAGTCTGGAGCTGGAGGTGTGGAGCATCACAAACTCTGGTCTGGAAGGTACGAGGTTGGGATCGGACCCGGGACATTGTGTTGGAGCCAGAGGTAGAGTGGGCTCTCAACAACCAACAGGGGGAGGTGGTGGTGGAGGATGTGGAGTTCTGGAGGAGGAGATGGAGGTCCAGAAACAGGAGTGGAGGTCCGGAGTTGTATGGATATGACACATATTGGACTTAAATACAGAGTCGGGCTCTGGCCTAGTTGCTTCCTTCTTCAACTCGGTAACCTTAGGCAGCTCTGTCAAACTCTTTGGCTGCCTCTTAGGAGGTGTCCTCCTATCAGCCTTTGACTCCGCTCACCTATGCCTATAAAGTTCCACTCTCTCCTCAAAATCCAACTCATCTGAGTCTGATCCACCATCATCCGTACTTGGCTCTGCCATAGCCTTGTACTCCTTCTCTGATTCTGTCTCGTCATCCGACTCTACATCTCAGTAGAGATCCTGTTGCAAAAACATCTTCACCAGTTTCACCACCTCTTCCATAGATGGTGGCAGCATCAAATCCGTCCACACATTCTTTGCCCTGAGCTCCTGCCCTAGCATCTTCCGTAAACTCTTTGGCTTTATTCCTCAATAGAAGTAATCATCTCTCTCAGAAGTAGTCAAGACCACTCTTCCCACCAGCAAAGCTACCATGACCCTGAATTTCCGGCAGTACCTGTCTAAATCTGACCTCCACTTAATCTTCCTGTCTGCCTCAACAAATCTCCTAAGATCCTTGATGCAGTATATCTTTTCCTCATGCTCTGCAGGGTAGAAGTTCAACATGTCCGCTTTGAGCTGAGGCCAATCCCCATCTTGCCAGCTTGACAATGTGCACATGAACTTCGTCTCCCTGTCCGTACAATAGGTCAAGATATGCTCACATCTTTGATCATCTGACAAATGCGCCCCATTGGCTAACAACTCAAAATCAAACAAAAACTTCTTAACCTTCATTCCTTTGAGGCATGGGGCCTCTCGACTACGAGACCCAGGCATATGTGTAATCATGGTGGTATGAATCGTGGTGGCAGCGACACCTGCCGGAATCTGGGGAGGTAGGGGATGTGGTTGGGGAGGGAGGGGGAGAGCAACTCCTCCAGTATTCGACATAACTTGTACAAAAGACGTGAAAATAAGCTGTTTGATGAATGCTAGACACTCAGCCAGTGCGCATGTGCGTCCAGAAGACTATTCTCAATATAGTACCCCAAGTAAAGGCTCAACTCTCAACGTAAGAAACCACAGCACACTGTAGCCCCCCTGTAAGGACCACCAGAAATGCAAGCAGGAATCTGCTACAGTCTCCAGGAAATGGAAGGTAGCACTCCAACTCACTCCCCAAAAACTAGGGAAGAAAGAGAAAGGGGGCTGAAAGGGTGTTGCGGTAAGTATGGGTCCGTATAATCAATGGGGAGGGGGGGGATTTCAGGGAAATATATAACTCTGGTAACTCTTGCTTATCTTCTTTCCGTGGTGGATTTCCAGGTCACAATAGCCCTTTACCAATCGTGTGGCCACTCACAGCACCCAAGTACATGGACTTCAAAGTAGCAGGAGGGGGGGAATCGCCTATTCCATTTCAATCGCTACGTACATATATCCATACAGCAAACATACAATTTGTGAAAAGAGTCCGAAATATATGGGTTTGGCTGAGCTAAGCCTCCACCAACAACGGCGGTAAGGTTCAGCTGCCGTTGGCTTAGAATGAAATTCCAAACAACAAAAGAAATTGAAAAGGAAAACACAAACTTCCTCATACCACTCCAAATACTACGTCAAACCTCCGTCCCTTTATTCCATCCGACTCTCCTTATCCATAGTTTTCTAACGATACCGATTTTGTGAAATTTGGTGGAGATTTGACTGAGAACGGGAATTCTCAGAAGCGGTATACATATCTCGATTATCCATGCACAGGGAAACTTGGTCCAAATAAAATGTCATAATTCCAGGACTCCTCCAATGACCTCTTCAGCATTTATATCATTAGACTAGCCCATATTTTCATTGAGACTAGCTCACACGTGAGCATCCAAACAGTTCTTATTGTCCCGTGATGTCATATCCATACCAACTCCGCCTCACCTCCGCTCCACTCCGCCACTGCTCCGGTCCACCTCCGGTCCATCCTCCCCTGCACCTCTGCCATACCCTCCAGTTCACCTCCAGTTCACCTCCACCTCCGATCTCCGGTACCTTCTCCAGTACCTCTTATCCTCATCCTAAACATTTATTAATATTTCTATCTACCCAATATTACTACAGACCTCCTAGGACCTCCACCACCCCTGCAAAGGTTTTCCCACTCTCCAGTAGCTGTCGCTAATTCCACCCTTCACCTACCCACTCCACAATGCTCGATAAGGTGATTCTCTCACAAGCTTGCTGACCCGGCAAGTGGGTAAGTCCCCCTTGGGTTTTCCCCTTTGTTCTCATTTGTCTTCTATTATGTATATAAGTCCTGTACTGTAGTTGATGGCACCTTAGTGCAAAATCGACAAGACTATTCCCCCAGAGTTTGTGCCCCTTGTTCTGAAGTTAAGGACCAAGCTCCTAAAGCATTATCGAACGTAGGCACAGCGCTCCTCTCTGAGTTGCTGAGGCCATGGTCCTCCCGCTTGTTCTCTACCTCCGGCCTCCTTCTGGGGAAAGGTCCAAGGACACTGCCCCTCCTCGCCATGTACCTGACAGTATTTTGCACTCATTATGTTCCTTTAAACGCTGACTATGTCTAGAGTAATTTGTACCCATTCACAGACTTGTGGCTTGATTATAGACGCGATGCCGAGAGCAGGAACCAGTTCTGGTCTTCCTGTTTCAAATAAACATGCTGGAGCTGAGTCTCCTAGTCCTACTTCTCGAACCGTTCCATCTACTACCAGCTCACAATCATCCTCTGAAAGACGTTCACATTCCCGCTCTCGAGTTACAAACCACTCTTTTATAGGTTCCGATTTCGACTGTGTTGTAGCCAGTAACACACATGACTCAGCTGTTTTTGTCGAGGCTGTTAATGAAGATGGGCTGGTTCCTCATGAACCCATCCCTCTCATTGACCTCAACCTCCCTATTCCACCAGTTCCTATTCTCGTTGGTGACAATAACGAAGTTGAGCAAGTCCCTGTTCCGGTACTTGCTGTTAGAACCGGGCGGAAACAGACGACTCCGGAGTGGAATCAGAGACTTAGCGTGGAGGGACCTTGGCCTCAGCAACTCAAGCGGAGCGCTGTGCCATTGCTGTTTGTCCATTTGGTCCTTAATTTCACAGTAGGTGAGCAGGAAGTCTCTAGGGGGCATTTTCAGGTCGATTTCGGACTGAACCAAAACGAGTATGTACAAGCGCCGATATATATAATGGAGGGGGCAAAAGCACAAGGAAAACAAAGGGTACCGAATCGGAATGAAGACGTCCGAACGGGAACAAAGGGTAGAAGAAGCGGAGCGGTACCGAAGGTCATAAGGCAGGACCTGTGATACATCCGAAAGGAGGTAGGGAGGGCGAGGCCCAGAGGGGCAGGAGGATGAGGAGAAGTGGGGATGATGACTAACTGGCTAGAATGGGAAGAAGCAGTAGTCCAAATAGGGATGGGGGGTAAAGGCGAGAGATACATTACAAGTGGCGAAAGTGCTGAAGGCGATCCGCGAAGCTTGGGGGTTGCAGAGCTTACGGAGGTTACGGAGGCGGGGTTGAAAGTCCAAGGGATATTGGCAATGGTGTTTACGTAGTATGAGGTCACCAATGCAATGGACTAAGACCGAGGTGGAGTCAAAGTCCGAGGTAGGGACTATGACGGAGGCTTGGAGCAAAGGTACGAGAGGTGTCCGAGTACAAAGTACGGGACAGTGGTGGAAGGTCGTAACTTGGTGGGAGGGTGGCGGAGGAGTACCAGAGGGAGGAGAGAGGGGAAAGGTAAGGGAGAGGGAGTGGCGGAAAGGAGAGTTGTCAGGTCCGAAGGTGAGTATCGGAGCGGATGGGGGAAGCATAGGAGGGTGACGGAAGGGTGGAGGTGTTGTGAGGGAGGAGCGGAGTAGGAGGAGGGGGAGTAGTAGGAGGGTGGCGAGAGGGGCGGCGTTCGGTCCAAGGGGAATATCGGAGCGGACGGAGATAGGGGAGGAGAGGGAAGGAGGAGCAGAGGTGGCGTGGGGGGTGAGAGGAGGTGTGTTGCCAGGACCGGGGGTGAGTATCGGAACGGCAGCGGTAGGGTATGACTCCGGAGGTGAAGAGGGTGGAGGTCTGGAAGTCGGGTTGGGGTCGGGTATGCACGGATATGACACTTGCCCAGTTAGCACAGGCAATAACCAACCTTGCTCGCTCCACCGCTCGTCCCACTCCAATTCCTGCTCCGGTTCCCGCTCCTGCACAACCTCCATCCACCTCCATTCAAACCAAGGTCTGAGAACCCAACCAGTTTGATGGGGTCAATCCTCGCAAACTCTGCACCTTCTTGGTCCAGTGTGAATTGAACTTTCAGGACCGCCCCCTGGCCTTCGTGAGTGACCACTCAAAGATCATTTATGCACAGTCATTCCTGATGGGGATGGCCCTTGATCGCTTCAAACCGGACCTTCTGGAAGGGTTGCCTGAGGGCGCTCAACCTTTGTGGATGGATAATTTTCAGGAATTCATTTTAGAGCTTAAGGAGAACTTTGGCCCCCATGATCCAATGGGCAATGCTGAAGACGAGATCCTCCAGTTGAGTATGAAAGACAGACATCACATCAATAAGTACATTGTGGAGTTTAATCGATATGCTATGCAGTTGCATGGTTATGGCAAGCCTGCACTTCGTCAGTTCTTTTACAATGGACTGCCAGAGCGTCTCAAGGATGATTTCTTGCATGTCACTAAGTTTCTGCTCTCCGGAAACTCGCGCAGACGTTCAATGCGCGATATTGGAAGCGTAAGGCTGAAGCTGGATGACATGTTAGACCTCCACCCTCCTTCACCACCACCTTCAACAAGGCTGCTGCCTCCCGAACAGCAAGTACTTCCTTCCATCCTTCCTCTACTCCCTCCGCCTCCACCTCCACTGTGGTTACAAAGCCTCCTAAAGACCACAAGAAGTCTGAAGGATGCCCCACAGCCAAACCGGACCTCTCTTCTAAACTTGGTGAAAATGGCAAGCTAACGCCGGAAGAGCATAAGTGCTGTTTCGATGGGAATCTTTGTATGTTTTGTGGCTTGTCTGGCCATATGGTCAAGGACTGCCCGAAATCATCCTCTCGCGCTTCCAAGGCACAAATTGCCCAAACTGCGCATTCTATGGCTCCTCCTGTAGAGCCAAAAAATTAGTTCACAACTCCATGGACTCAGCACAAACCCGGGGTTGCATTACTCCCTCGCATGCTATCAAAGAGGTTTGCTTGAGTGCCACCTCAATATCTGAAACATCCTCCCTCATCATTCCCGTTTCTTTTGTTCCTTTTCCTTCTTCTCTTTTGTCTGAAATGGTCTATTTTCTCCTCCTCCTTCTCTCCCTTCTGTTGTTGATTCAGGAAAACTGTTTTCTCCAAATGGTCTACCTCCTTCATTATCTGTTGCTCCAATTCTCCTGTCCTCACTTCCTCTTTCTCCTTTTCCTGTTACTTCTGTTCCTCCCAATAATAAAAACACCTCCAATGAGCAATACCAAGCTCTTGTTGATTCAGGATCGTCAGATTGTTTCATTGACGAAAAGTTCGTGACTAAGAACAACCTGTCGACCTATCCGGTTTTACCATTGTCTCTCCGCTTGTTTGATGGGACCACCAATTCTGTCATCACTAAAGCAGTAGACATTAAACTCCATTTTGCTTCCGGCAACATCACCCAGACAAGTTTCTACATCACCTCGTTGGATGGTACTTGTTCCATGGTTCTAGGACACAACTGGCTCACCCGCCACAATCCATTGATTGACTGGGTAAAGAGCAGTATCTTGTTCCGAACCTCCGAACATACCAGTCCTACCTCTGTGCACACCCCTCTGTTGCATCTGGAACTCATTCCACCTGTCGATTCCTCTACCCTGATTATACCGATTGCATCTGACTGCCAGACTCCCCCCATCGAGTTCGTTAGCCGCTCCGCATTCGCGAAGTTGTGCAAACTTGAAGGTTCTACTTCATATAGTCTGAGCACACTCCCGATAGAAGCTAAGCTCCATGCTGCTTCTTCAGCCTCTGAAGTTGTCGACCTTTCGGCCATTCCAGAGCAGTACCACGATTTTGTGGATGTGTTTAGCAAGAGCAAAGCCTCCATACTAGCGCCGCATTGTGAATACGACTTGAAGATCGACCTGGAGGAAGGCACATCACCACCCCTAGGAACCCTTTACTCCCTCTCTCCCTTGGAACTTGAAGCTCTTCACATGTTCTTGGAGGAACACTTGGCTTCCAGTTTCATCTGCCTGTTAGAGACCTGAGTGAGATGAAGGAGTTGTCTCCGTGGTGGAGGGCTTTGGCCTCAGCAACTCAGACCAGGAGCACTGTGCCAAGTTACACGTCCATGCCCTAATTTACTTACTGGCAATGAGAACCAAAAAGGGGGAATCAACTCTAGTCGATTTTCTCACTGGAGTGTAACCTATGTACAAGTTAAGTATATATAGTTACAGCGAGGGCAGGCCCGTGAATAGCGGGACCAAGTGGAGCGGAGCTAACGGGGATAGATGTTAGCCGACTGAATATTACCGACGAGTTGGGTTGCGGGTTTAACGGAATGACGGGTTAAGACCCACAAGCGGAAAGGAGGGATAGGCCCGAAGGTAGACTTGCAGGGCAAGCAAGTGAATTGCCCAGCGGAGGCAGGAATGCGCTAGCAGATGTCAGAGCTGTCTGGAGAGCTTCAGGGCTCCATACTTAGGGAGGCATAGGTAATATATTGAATTGGAGGGGTGGTGACCATCAGGGGGGGGAGGGTCGGAGGTGATCGCGGAAACCAGAGGCTCCGAGGTTAGTGGCAGAGGAGCAGAGGTAATCTGGAGGAGCGGAGGTGGTTGAGGGTGGTGGCTGTGGATGGATATGACACCGCCCTGCTACATCCTCCCATGCAGCACCAGTTCTCTTTGTCCGGAAGAAGGATGGTTCACTCCACCTTTGCGTCGACTTCCGAGGACTGAACAAGATCACGAAGAAGGATCATTATCCACTCCCCTACATATCAGACCTCCTTGACGCTCCCAGCCATGCCAAAGTCTACACTAAGCTCGACCTCCACCATGCATACCACTTGGTCCGTATTGCTGCGGGTGACAAGTGGAAGACTTCTTTTCGCACCTGCTATGGATCCTACAAATGGCTAGTCATGCCGTTTGGTCTGACTAATGCCCCTGCAGCTTTCCAACAATTCATCAACATGATCTTCACTGACCTCTTGGATGTTTCTGTGGTTGTGTATCTGGATGATATCCTCACTTACTCCAAGGACGATGCTTCTCACCAGGAGCATGTCCATGAGGTTCTCCGGAGACTCTGGGCTAACAGCCTTTACGCCAATCCGAAGAAATGTGAATTCCACACCGATACTACGGAGTATCTCGGCTACTGCTTATCTCCAGCTGGACTCACCATGTCAGGCTGTTCAGGACTGGCCTGAGCCCCATAAGGTTAAGGATGTCCAGTCCTTCCTTGGCTTCGCAAACTTCTATCAGCATTTCATCCACAAGTATTCTGACATTGTAGTACCCTTGACACGGCTCACGTGTAAGGATACTCCATGGCTCTTCTCCAATGAATGTCGCTCCGCTTTCCATCTTCTTAAAGATGCCTTTACCTCTGCCCCCATCCTTACTCATTGGGTGCCTGATGCTCCGCTCATCATGGAGACAGACGCTTCCGACTATGCAGTATCAGGGATCCTCTCCATCCATTGTTCTGACAGTGAGATATGCCCTGTTGCTTTCGCTCATGTACATTGTCCCCACCGGAGTTGAATTATGACACCCACAATAAGGAGCTCCTCGCTATACACGAGGCATTTAAGGGCTGGCATCATTATTTAGAAGGATCCGGAGATCCAATCAACGTTGTCACTGATCACAAGAACCTCGAATACTTCTCCACTACAAAGCTCCTGATGCAGCGCCAATGTCAGGGCACACCCGCCTGACCCGGCCCCACCTAACCCGGTGCCCCACCATCCACTCCTCCCGACCTCCCCCCTCTTCCCCTTTTCTCCCTTCCCTTTCTCCCTCTCCTTCTTTTCTATTCTCTCTCCTCTTTATTCCTTTCTTATCACACGGACGACTTCCTTTGTATCAATGTACCATTGACCCGGCTGCAGCGTAACGCGCCCGAACCCGGACACACCGGACGCTCCTAGGACCTCTTACAGAGGTACCCAGACGGAGGTGGCTGTGTGCTCGGATGACGTGGCGCTTCCCACATGGCCTTCAACCACATGTATATAAACATAGCCTAAGTGGGAACTGAGAAGCAACCTTCTTCTCACATTTCCCACTTTAGGCAAGTAGCTTACACCTCCCTTGATAATGACAATAACACATTTCCCACTTTAGTCTTAGTGGCCAGGGACCCTTGTCTGCTTCGGGCCCGTTGCTACGCGCGCCCGTGTCATACCTACCGGACCCTCAGCCTCGGGCGATACACCCGGGCGCTCTCGACCCCGGGTCGGTCCCTGACAGCAGAAGAAGGTTTCAACCCCATCTCCCCCACCTCCCCCGCCATGGTGACACAAGAACAGTATGACAACCTCCTGGCCCGGTTCCAGGAACTACAGGCCACTGTGGTAGCCCAAGCCCAGGGCCTGCCTGCGCACGCACCCAGACCACCCAAAGTCACCCCCCCCACCCCCTTCTCGGGAGTCAGAGAGGACCTCGACCGCTTTAAGGCCGAATGCGGGATCTACCTCTACGTCCGCGCGGCCGAATTCCCCAGCACCCTCTCCCAAGTCCTCTTCATGCTTTCTTACATGAAGGGAGGGACTGCAGGAGCATGGGCAACGCAACGCACCATGGCGCTACTGAGGACAAGCCCCCCTACACCCACCATGGACGAGTTCAATGCAGAACTTGACGCCATGTTCCAAGACCCAAACCGGGCGGCTACAGCCCGGCAGAGGCTGGCTACTGTCCGACAGGGAAGTGACCCCGTGGACAGACTCATCCAGGAGTTTGAGATACTAGGGCCCACCTCGCAGCTAGGTGACGTAGGGCTAGTCGACCGCTTCGAGCAGGCAATCAACTCCCGGCTCTGCGAGAGCATCTACCAGCTCCACCCTATGCCCATCACCTGGGCCGAATGGAAGCGTGAAGCCATGCTCCTTGACAGCCAGTGGCGGCACTTCCAGAGGATGCAGCCATGCACACCCCCACCCGGGCCCCCTCCACCTGCCCCACCCGCGACCCCTGTAACCCGTCCCAGACGAGAGATGAACCCGCACCCCAAGACCCGCCAGACCCGACGCCTGCACCCGGAAGACCTTCAAACGCTGATGAAGGGGCTGAAGGGCCAAGCGATGAAAGGACCAGAAGCAGGAGGGAAAGGACTAGACCCGGACCCAAGAGGACGCCCGGAGACCCAGCCTGTAAGGAGCACACGCCAGCCACCCACAAGGGATAGCTCACACAGACGCCACGATGCCCAGGAGCCGTCACCAGCACCGAAGCTCCATCGAGTCATCGCAAAGAAAAGGAGAAAAGGAGCACCCCGAGCCCGCAAGGATGAGGAAACCACAGAGATGGCCCCAGAGGTAGCAGTATCCCCACCTGCTATCTACGTCCTCTCCAAACAGTCCCCGAGATCCCTCAACCTTGCCGTGAGGCTGACCTCCCTAACCTCCCTTGCCTCCGTGTCCATATCAGCGCTCCTAGACTCAGGAGCCACCGGAAACTTCGTGAGCCCTGAGTTCATCCGGAGACACAAGCTCGAGACCACCCCGCTCCCCACACCCATCCCCATCCGTAACGTCGATGGAACCCCAAACGAGAACGGGGCCATAACCGAAGAATTAGAAGCCCTCTTGACATTCGGACGCCATACAGAGCGGGCCCGTTTCGCAGTCACGAACCTCGGGCAACAGTCCCTCATCATAGGACACTCATGGCTGCTGCACCACAACCCGGAGGTGGACTGGGTACGGCAAAAGGTCGTCATGTCCCGCTGCCCATCCTCCTGCCGGCCACCACGAGCACAAGGTGACCAAGACCCCACGCTAGAGCCTGGAGACGGGATCTATGCCGCGATCATTCCTCCAGAGTGGGGACACGAGCTAAGAGCGACTACCACACCCTCCCAGTGGATGGCCCAAGAAGCCCAAGACCCGGAGGCAGAACCCGTATCGTTCGAGGCACTGGTGCCAGAGCAGTACCAGGATTTCCGGGATGTGTTCTCGAAAGAGGCCTTCGATCAACTACCCCCCCGGAAACCCTGGGACCACGCCATTGATCTAGTGCCGGACGCCAAGCTCCCCAGAGGGAAGACCTTCCCACTCTCGCGGCCAGAGCAGAAGGAGCTGGATGAGTTTCTGCGAGAGAACCTGCAGAACGGACGCATCCGACCGTCCAAGTCCCCGATGGGGGCCCCAGTCTTCTTTGTTAAGAAGAAGGACGGGTCACTACGGCTAGTTCAGGACTACCGGAAACTGAATGAGATCACGGTAAAGAACTCATACCCACTCCCGCTCATCTCTGATGTCCTGGCCCGCCTCCGCAATGCCAAGTACTTCTCAGCGCTAGACTTGCGCTGGGGGTTCAACAACGTCCGAATCAAGGACGGTGACGAGTGGAAGGCCGCATTCGCAACCAACCGAGGGCTGTTCGAGCCCTTGGTAATGTTCTTCGGGCTATGTAACTCACCTGCGACCTTCCAAACCATGATGAATGACATCCTCCGGGATTTCATTGACCGAGAGGTTGTCATCTGTTACATGGATGACATCCTCATCTTCACCACTACCCTAGAGGAGCACCGGAGGGTCGTCCGAGAAGTCCTGGAAACGTTGCGAAAGAGGAGGCTCTTCCTGAAGCCAGAGAAGTGCAAGTTCGAGCGGACGCAGATCGAGTATCTGGGACTTATCATCTCCGAGGGAAGTGTCGCGATGGACCCTGTGAAGATTAGAGGAGTCCTTGACTGGCCCACCCCAACCAAGGTAAAGGAAGTGCAGTCCTTCCTAGGGTTTGTGAATTTCTATCGCCGGTTCATCAGAGACTTCTCTGAGAAAGCCCGCCCGTTCATGCATTGACCCGGAAGACCAAAGTCTGGAACTGGGGCCCGGACGAGGACCACGCCTTCCATGCCCTTAAGGAGGCCGTCACCACTGCCCCCATCCTCTCCTTCCCCACTGATTCCGGCCACTTCAGGCTTGAGTGTGACGCCTCCAACTTCGCAACCGGTGCAGTCCTCTCTCAGCTTCAGTCGGATGGGGAGTTCCACCCGGTAGCGTTCATGTCCAAAAGCTTTACGGACGTGGAGCGCAACTACGAGGTATATGATAAGGAGATGCTCGCGATCGTCTGAGCCCTTGAAGAGTGGCGGCACTTCCTGGAGGGTGTCACGACCATGCATTCCGGCCCGTTAGCCACCCGTCCCGATGCCGCCCGAGCCTATTCCCGCTGTGCAAGCGTGAGTGCGAGCCCCAACCTCAGCCCTATCCTCCCTGAGGGCTCCCTGCTCACTCCCCCACTTACCCCTAGGCTCCCCTACACTTGGCCGACTCCCCCACAGCCACACCGACCTCCCTGCCCCGAGTCCGCCTCTGGTACCGACCTAGCGTGACTCCGCGACATCGCCTACTCCGCTATGATACCATCGCCGCTATCGCGGCCCTACACCCCTTCGTTTATTTATCTGTTATTGTTTGTTTTGACCCTCGGTCATTGCCGGCCGCGGTGCGGCCAACCCCGCTCTTTGTTCCTATTTGCTTCCGGACCCTTCGGCCTTCGGCCCGGGTCCGCTTCTATTCATTCCACCTTCATATATATATCCTGTATACTACATTATAGTACCTTAGCTCTAATATCGACTTGACCACAACCCCAAGCCCTGACCCCAACAAGGCAGCCCCAGTAAGTTCGAAATGAGGGCCAAGAGACAACTAGGGGGCACAGCACTCCCTTTAGAGTTGCTGAGGCCGAATGCCCTACCCTTGGGCCTTGTCTGAGGCATCGCGGCCATCGCGGCCCTTAGCGGTCCGCATCGGCGACCTTCGGTGCCCGACCCCGGATCAGTATCTAACAGAGGGTGCCAAAGAGAGGGTTGAGGTCTACACGGATCACCGCAACCTGGGGTACTTCCGCACGGCCCAGAGGCTAAACCGACGCCAAGCACGGTGGTCCCTCTTCCTCTCCCGCTTCTACTTCACCCTCGTCCACCGCCCAGGGAAGCTCATGGGGAAGCCAGATGCACTCTCACGACGTGCTGACCACCCGAAGGGGAAGGATGACAACGAGGGGCTGACACTCCTCCAACCCACCTGGTTTGAAGCCCGGGCAACAGAAGCGATCTCGGTAGAGGGAGAGGAGGCAGGGATCCTAGAGAGGATACGTGGAGCGAAGGAGCATGACGAGAGGGTGGTGAAAGCCATGCGGGAACTGGGAGAAGGGACCCTGAGGTCGGATGAATGGGAGAAGCAAGGAGAGTTAATCCTATACCGAGGAAAGGTGTACGTACCGAGAGACCAGCAACTCCGCCATGACCTGGTACGGTTGCACCACGACGCACGGGCAACGGGGCATCCGGGGCGATGGAAAACCCTAGAACTCGTTTCCCGTGACTACTGGTGGCCCCGGATGGCAGAGTACGTTGGGCGGTATGTACGCGGGTGTGATACCTGCAACCGAGTCAAACCTTTCCCCTCACGAAAGGTTGGGAAGCTCACCCCAAACAAAGTCCCCACCCACCGCTGGCAGATAATCTCAGTGGATATGGTAGGAGAGCTCCCAGAGTCGAAGGGGTACAACGCCATCCTGGTCGTGGTGGACCGCTTGTCCAAACGCATCTGTGCGATCCCAACCGTAACGACGATAGACTCAGCGGGCGTAGCGCGACTCTTCCTAGAACACATCTGGAAGCATCACGGGCTCCCAGAGGAGATCCTCAGTGACAGGGGAGTGCCTTCGTCTCCCACTTCTCGAGAGAGCTTGCAGACCTCCTCGGAGTCAAACTCACCCCTTCAACACCCTACCACCCCCAGACGGACGGACAAACCGAGCGGGTCAACCAAGAAATCGAAGCCTACCTCCGAGTGTTTGTCAACCACCGCCAGGACGACTGGGCAGACTGGCTCCCGCTAGCAGAGTTCGCCTACAACAATCGCATCCACTCGTCCACCCACCGGACCCCCTTCGAACTCGACACCGGGCAACACCCCAGGATGGGGACAGAACCCACCCGTACGTCCGAAGTGGAGGCTGCTGATGCCTTTTCATCAAGGATGATGAAAATGCAGGAGGAGGCGAAGGCGGCGCTAGAACATGCAGCAGACGAGATGGCCCGCTATTACGATCGGGGCCGTGAAGCAGCCCCCAAGTACCAAGAGGGTGACCAAGTCTGGCTCAATGCCCAGAACTACATGACCGACCGCCCCACCAAGAAACTAGACCACAAATGGCTCGGCCCCTTCAAGATAGTCAAAGTCGTCTCCCCTGCCGCTGTCAAACTCCAACTCACCGCACGACAGAAAGGGATCCACCCGGTTGTATCTGTAACAAACATCAGGCCCCACCACCCGGATGAAATCGCAGAACGACCCCTCGACCCCCGCCCGGGCCCGGAACTCGTAGATGGAGAAGAGGAGTACGAAGTTGAAAAGGTATTAGACTCCAAATGGCTACGCCGGAAACTCTGGTACCTGGTAAAATTCACGGGCTGGCCAAACTCGGAGAACCAGTGGCTCCAGCGGGACCACTTAACCCACGCCCCCGACCGAATTGAGGAATTCCACAGAACGCACCCCCAAGCCCCCGGGAGAGAGAGGGAGAACCACCTGGCCGCTTCGAGGCGAAGCGGCTTAAGGAGGGGGTGATGTCAGGGCACGCCCGCCTGACCCGGCCCCACCTAACCTGGTGCCCCACCATCCACTCCTCCCGACCTCCCCCCTCTTCCCCTTTTCTCCCTTCCCTTTCTCCCTCTCCTTCTTTTCTATTCTCTCTCCTCTTTATTCCTTTCTTATCACACGGACGACTTCCTTTGTATCAATGTACCATTGACCTGGCTGCAGCGTAACGTGCCTGAACCCGGACACACCGGACGACCCCCCGCACACCGGACGCTCCTAGGACCTCTTGCGGAGGTACCCAGATGGAGGTGGCTGTGTGCTTGGATGACGTGGCGCTTCCCACGTGGCCTTCAACCACATGTATATAAACATAGCCTAAGTGGGAACTGAGAAGCAACCTTCTTCTCACATTTCCCACTTTAGGCAAGTAGCTTACACCTCCCTTGATAATGACAATAACACATTTCTGTCAGGGACTCATCCGGGGTCGAGGGGGTCCGGGTATAGCGTCCGGGACCGAGAGCCTGGCGGGGGGCGGATCGGGCGTGCGTACTGACAGGCCCGATGTGGGACAGTAGTCCCTGGCCACTTAGACTGAAGTGGAAAGTTGTTATTATTATTAAAGGAGAAATATTGTACTACTTACCTGAAGTGGAAAGTTGAGAAGAAGGCTACTTCTTCGGTTCCCACTTCAGGTTCGTTTATATACATGCGGCTTGGATCACATGACGGATGCCACGTCACCCTCGCACACAGCCGTAACCACCCGGGTGTCTCCGTGGGAGATCCCGAGGGTATCCGGTGCAGGCGTGTGTGCTGGGCACAGCGGGAAGTCGCCCGAGGTGCCCGGGCCGGGTACATGGTGGGCGCGCTGCAGATGGGTCAGTTGTACATTGATACAGAGAAAGTCGTCCATGTAGAATAAAGAGAGAATAAAGGGGAAGTAAGATAAGGAGAAACTGAGGAGGGGAGGATGAGGGGGAAGAAGGGAAAGGGGGAGGGGGTAAGGAAGGGTGGACTGGCGGGGTACCGGGTCAGGTTGGGCCGGGTGGAGCCGGGTCAGGCGGGTGTGCCCTGACAATTTCCCACTTTAGTCTTAGTGGCCAGGGACCCTTGTCTGCTTCGGGCCCATTGCTATGCGCGCCCGCATCATACCTACCGGACCCTCAGCCTCGGGCGATACACCCGGGCGCTCTCGACCCCGGGTCGGTCCCTGACAGTTGGGACATCTATCCCAAAGAAGGGGATATGGACTATGCTCACGTCAATCCACAGAACTTCAGGCCTGTCTTTTCATCGGAATTTCTTGCATCATCCCTACGAGCTACCTATCTGGCTGCTTCCATTATTGAAGCTAGTTCCATGGTCGATACAGAGACATTGCACATGGACATCATCTCCGCACTTCCCTCAGATACTTTTGTATCATCACATCTCTCCTCTCCCATACCTCCTGACTCTCATTGGTCACTAGATGCTGAAGGCCTGTTGAGGCTGGATCACCGCATCTATGTTCCCAACCTGAATGATCTCCGACTTTGGATCTTGCATAACAAACACGATCATCCACTTTCAGGCCACTTTGGCCAGAATCGGACACTAGATCTGATTCGTCGAGATTACACCTGGCCCGGAATCCGCACCTTCGTCAAGAACTATGTCTCCTCTTGTACATCATGCGCCTGTGCCAAGGTCCCTTGCCACAAGCCTTTTGGCTTGTTGAAACAACTCCCCATCCTGTCAGGGTTCAGCACCCTGCCCTAGGGTGCCCCAGACTCCCCAACCAATCCCTTCCTTCCATTCCTTCATTGTTGCCTTGTTGTTGCCTTTCTGTGTTGTGTATCCGCGCGCACGGGATAGCGTGGGAACTTTCTGAGCAAGCAGCTCGCCCAGAATGTTCCCACGGGTCACAGCCACAGTTCTGGGCGAGCAACTCGCCCAGAACGTTCCCACGCTTACTGGGCACTGCCACCTGGATGTTCCCTCCGGGTCACACTACACAACTCTAAGAGCTGTATAGTTGTGGGCATGTGACCCATTCCTTTATATAGCAACCATGCGGGGAGATGAGACCTTTACCCTTCTTCTCATCTCATGCCCCGCATAGTGTGAGGACAGGTTAGATGGGGGCTGAGGTCAGGGAGCCTCCGAGTCCGAGGCCGGGCCCTGACACATCCCTGAACATCCTTGTTAGAACTGGGCAAGGGTGGACGATTCCAGAGGGGAACTGGAGACTTAGCAAGGAGGGACCTTGGCCTCAGCGACTCAAGCAGAGCGCTGTGCCATTGCTGTTTGTCCATTTGGTCCTTAATTTCAGAGGCGGCAAGCAGGAAGTCTCTAGGGGGCATTTCAGGTCGATTTTAGACTAAGGGCCTAAAACGAGTATGTACAAGCGTGTCAGGGATCAGCAATGACCCTGGACCCTATGCCGGCTGCGTGTATGCGCGTGGGAAGTATGCCGGTAATTCCCATCTACTCCACCTACCTAAGCCCCAGTGACCCGGATCATCTCCGGCATTGTTCTGGAACATTCTATGATCACGTGATTCTACGGCAATCCGTTTGGTTTCCTTATTGCCGGACTCTACATGTATATAGCTGACCCTAAGATGGGGACATCCCTTTCCCCCGGCTTTAATCACAACTAGGTTATCGGAGCATCTTGCGCGAGCACGCGCGTCCCCTGACAAAGCGCCAATATATAATGGAGAGGGCGAAAGCACGAGGAAACAAGGAGGGTCCAAATCGGAACAAAGGCGTCCAAACGGGACAAAGGGAAGATGAAAGCGGAGCGGTACCAAAGGTCATAGGTCAGAACCTGTGGTACATCCAAAAGGAGATAGGGAGGGCGAAGCCCAGAGGGGCAGGAGGATGAGGTGAAGTGGGGATGATGACTAACTGGCTAGAATGGGAAGAAGCAGCAGTCCAAATAGGGATGAGGGGAAAACGTGAAAGATACATTACAAGTGGTGAAAGTGCTGAAGATGATCCATGGAGCTCGGAGGTTGCAGAGCTTACGGAGGTTGTGGAGGCAGGGTTGAAAGTCCGAGGAATATTGGCAATGGTGTTTATGTAGTATGAGGTCACCAACGCAATGGACCAAAGCCGAGGTGGAGTCAAAGTCTGAGGTAGGAACTATGATGGAGTCTTGGAGAAAAGGTACAAGCGGTGTCCGAGTACGGGGTACGGGACAGCAGTGAAAGGTCGTAACTTGGCGGAGGGTTGGCAGGAGAGGGTCAGAGGAAGGAGAGAGAAGAGAGGAATGGGGAGAGGAGTGGAGGAGAGGAAAGGTGTCAGGTCCGAAGGTGAGTATCAGAGTGGATGGGAGAAGGGTAGGAGAGTGATGGAAGGGTGGAGGTGTCGTGAGGAGTAGGAGGAGTAAGAGGAGGAGGGTGGCAAGAGGAGTGATGTTCGGTCTGAGGTGAGTATTGGAGTGGACGGAGATAGGGTAGGAGAAGGACAGAAGGGTGGAGGTGGCATGAGGGGTAAGAGAAGGAGTGGTGTCAGGTCCGAAGGTGAATATCGGAACAGACAGCGGTAGGGTAGGACTCTGGAGGTGGTGAAGATGGGGGTCTGTCAGGAACGTGCCAGACACATATCCAGGTGACCCGCGAGGCACGCACGAAGTCGTCCAGGCTCGTAAGGTCGGAGGGGCGGGACTTTAGCTTCAGCAACTTGGGTGGAGCGCTGCGCTTCGTTCTTACATTGGTGTCCCAATTTCAGACAGAAGCCTTACGATGAGGAGAGGAGTCTAGAGGGGGAATCCAAGTCGATATATGAACTGAGGTACATCCGGTGTAACCTACACGCATTATAAACACAAGTAACTAAATAAGACCGGCCCGGAAGGAGTGGCAGATCAAACACAATATTAATGAATGAAGAAAGAAACAAATAGTTAATATCGGCAAACTTGGTCAACAAAAGGCAAGCAAGGAACAAAAGGAGGAACAATAGTCCGCAAGCAGACAAAAGAGAAAAGGCCATCCGGCCATCTAGCAAGCTGTCTGGCTGGCGAGCAGACAACAATGAAGCGGGCAACCTAGGTTGGGAGGTACACGCATGGGGGAGGAAGTGCAGATGAGGGTGATGGGTGGATGGATGATGATGATAGCGGGCGGGACGGGCCAAGTGGCACTAGGATGCGTTGACAGAAGTGATGGATATGTCAGGTCGTGACAATCAAAGCAATGCATCTTCGTCCCAACTTACAATACCATCACCTCACTGGAGCTGGCGAAGTTGTTCCTTCTCCATGTGTTTTCCAAACATGGAGTTCCTTCCAATATCACCTCCGATAGGGGTCCGGAGTTTGTTTCACACTTCTTCCGTTCGCTTGGTAAAGCCCTCGACATCTGCCTCCACTTCACCTCTGGTTATCACCCAGAAGGAGACGGACAAACAGAGCGTATGAACCAGACACTAGAACAGTACTTGCATATTTGTTGCAATTATCAGCAGGATAATTGGGCTGAACTCTTGCCCCTTGCAGAGTTCGCCTACAATAATGCTCCCAGCGCAACCACTGGCATCTCTCCCTTCTTCGCCAACAAGGGTTACCATCCAAACCTCTCCATCCACCCAGAGTGAGATCTGACTTCATTATGTTGTAACGGGTCTATCGCCTAGACTCGAGACAGAGAGAAGGGGGAGGGTGGTAGTGTGCGCGGGTGTGGTTCGTGGGGCCGGGTTTTGGTCCGTTGTCATATCCGTACATACTCGATCCCGAACCGACTCCCGGACCTCCATCTTCACCACCTCCGGAGTCCTACCCTACCGCTGTCCGTTCCGATATTCACCTTCGGACCTGACACCACTCCTCCCCTCACCCCTCATGCCACCTCCACCCTCCCATCCTTCTCCTACCCTATCTCCATTCGCTCTGATACTCATCTCGGACCAAACATCACTCCTCTCACTCCTCCTCCTACTCCTCCTCACTCCACCTCCACCCTTCCGTCACTCTCCTACCCTTCTCCCGTCCGCTCCGACACTCACCTTCGGACCTGACACCTTTCCTCTCCTCCACTCCTCACCCCTTTCCTCTCTCCTCTCTCTTCCCTCTGACCCTCCTCCACCAACCCTCTGCCAAGTTACGACCTTTCACTGCTGTCCCGTACCCCGTACTCGGACACCGCTTGTACCTTTTCTCCAAGACTCCGTCATAGTTCCTACCTCAGACTTTGACTCCACCTCAGCTTTGGTCCGTTGCGTTGGTGACCTCATACTACATAAACACCATTGCCAATATTCCTCGGACTTTCAACCCTGCCTCCGCAACCTCTGTAAGCTCTGCAACCTCCGAGCTCCATGGATCATCTTCAGCACTTTCACCACTTGTAATGTATCTTTCACGTTTTCCCCTCATCCCTATTTGGACTGCTGCTTCTTCCCATTCTAGCCAGTTAGTCATCATCCCCACTTCCCCTCATCCTCCTGCCCCTCTGGGCTTCGCCCTCCTTACCTCCTTTCGGATGTACCACAGGTTCTGCCCTATGACCCTTGGTACCACTCCACTTCTGTCATCCCTTTGTTCCCGTTCGGATGCCTTCGTTCCAATTCGGACCCCCTTTGTTTCCTTGTGCTTCGCCCTCTCCACTATATATATCGGCACTTGTACATACTCGTTTTAGGCCTTTAGTCTAAAATTGACCTGAAATGCCCCCTAGAGACTTCCTGCTTGCCACCTATGAAATTAAGGACCAAATTGTTATAAAAATGGGGCCTAATTGGCCCATTTCTATAGCGTCCAGGTGCAGGAGGGGGCCGTGACATTGAGAAGATGTTACAATTAATGTAACAGATGTTGTAACAGTGGGGTTTATTATACTGCATAGAGCCCATAAGAGGCTAAAAATGGGAAAATCCCATTTCCATAACACAAATGGACAAACAGCAATGGCACAGCACTCCACTTGAGTCGCTGAGGCCAAGGTCCCTCCTTGCTAAGTCTCCAGTTCCCCTCTGGAATCGTCTGCCCTCACCCAGTTCTAACATCTGTGGGCGCTATTGAGTCTGCAAAAACCTCAAACAAACACTCACCTACGTCTCTCTTGGACGTCAAGGCTGAGTATTATGATGTGAGGGGTCTTAGACGTGAGCAACTAGCTCAGAGGGGGCGTTAGGGTCGTGGATGGCATCTTTGCCACTTGGATGTAACTTCTGCTTGTCCCTTCACAGGTCTATTCAGTACTAACTTGTTATGTACAAGCTGTTATCTATTTTATATGGATTGAAAATGGAATGAATGGACTGGGGGAATGTAAACGGGCCGTTAGGCAACCGTAAATGATGAATATCCAATTGGGAACAAAGAAACAATAAAAGAAATATGAATGAATGGGGAATATATGATAATGGGTCCGAAATGGAAATTGTGAAAATTAACTCCGCAACAGTTCGCCACAGCGCCCGCCTATCCTCCCGTCAGCAACCTCCTCGTCTCCAGCTTTCCAACGAGCCCTCATTCATCCCAATTGGTGCAGTACTTCTTGAGATGTGGCCATTGACAGGTGCTGTCAAGACCATGTGAGGCTATACACCGTGCTGAGCCATCTGAATATGGGGTTGCCATTCTGGGAAGTGCTCTGGGGGTAAAGGAGGAAGGTATAGCATCACCAACGGGTAGAAAAATGGTTGGGTTGTATGTGTGGTTATGGAGATCTGGAGAGGGGGTGAAATTGGCAGCGTGGTTGGGCGTGGGAATTTGGCTTGGGGCTGTCGGGAATGATGGGGAAAATAAAGAAAAATATGGAGTGAGTGTATGGAGTGTTGGATAGTGATAGAATGAGTATCGGGAGCGTCAGTGGATATGTAGTGCATGTTGGTGACCAAATTCCACAGAATCCAACTTTTTTGCGGTACATGGAGTTGTCCCCACAACAACGTGTGCAGGAGTACACTGTGGATCCCGACTCTCTCCATCAATTCCTCCGTGAGGAGATGCACCACGCCCAGATCCATTATCAGGGTCCAGCAGATGCTAGGCGCATCCCAGCTCCTGATTTCGAGGTCGGTACTTCAGTCTATGTCAAGGCCAAGTATTTCCGCTCCACCAGACCTTCAAGTTGTCCAAGAAGAATCTCAGCCCCTTCAAGATCATTGCCCACGTGGGTAGCCACTCCATCACGCTCCACCTCCCTGAGTCGAGAGCCATTCACCTGGTCTTCCATGTGTCTCAAATCGAACCAGCCACTCCTAACGTCATCCCAAACTGCAACCAACCTCCACCTCCGCCGATTGTGATCGATGGACAACCTGAGTTCGAGATTAGTGAAATCCTCAACTCAAAGATTGATTGCCGTAGACGGGGTTGTAACCTCATCTACACTGTGCATTGGTTAGGTTATGAAGGGACTGACGATGTCACAGGGATTTGCCGGTGTACCATAAATGAGCCAAATCCCGCAATTCTACTACCCTCAGCAAGCACCTCACATCCATCACATGTAGCCTATATCCCCTCACACTCCTTACACACTTTCCTATTTTTCCTTATTTTTCTGATTCCATTTCCGGTGTCTAGAGCCCGATGTTTCCACTTCCTTATCGTCATGTGATGCTCTTTCCTTATTTGTTTTATCGGACTCTTCCGTGACCCGCTGTACAGTCAGCTAGAGAGTTATCAGCACCATACTCGACTGGACCAATATACCCCACTTCAGACCTGACTTGTAGTGAGATCCTTATCCCCCCCTCTTTCCTGTCGCGAGTCTAGTTGGATAGACCCGTTACAACGAGGAATACTCTTCGCTCTTGGCTTCAGAACTTGATCACACTCCTGATCTCATTGCGGCCTTCCTGTCAGGGACCAACCCAGGGTCGAGAGTGCCCGGGTATATCGCCTGGGGCTGAGGGTCTGTGTTAGAATGGGCGGATTCAGACGACTCTGGAGCGGAATCAGAGACTTAGCGTGGAAGGACCTCGGCCTCAGCGACTCAGGTGGAGCGCTGTGCCATTGCTGGTTGTCCTGGGGGTCCCTAATTTCGGATCTAGCAGAGGGAAAGTCTCTTGGGGGAATTCAAGTCGATTTCGGACTGAGGTTACAAGTTACTAGGTACATTGTATATAAGGAGGGGTCCGGAATCAAAAGGAACAAGGGTAGGACAAAAGGAGACAAAGGGAGATGGAAAGAGGAACAACACCGAGGGTCAAGTGTTTGACTCAATGGTGTTTCCCAAAGGAGGAATGAAGGGCCAAGGCCCAAGAAGGAAGGAAGGAGGATGGGAGTCGGGAATGGCTAGCTGACTGAATAGAAAGGAAGCAGCAGCCCAAATAGGAATGAGGGAGAATAGCGGAATTGAAATGGACAATGCAATAGTTGCAAGGTCCGGAGTAAGTCCGGAAAGTCCGAACTTGGAGGTTAAACTCCGGAATATTGGCAAAGGTAATTAAATGGAATGAGCTAACCAATACAATGGGTATAAGCGGAGGTGGGGTCAAAGTCCGAGGTCGGAGCTAAGACCGGAGGTTCCGGAGACGAGACGTGAACAGGATACCGGAACGGAGGTCCGGAGTCGGGAGCATAGGTTTTGCATACTCATCTGGAAGGTGTTGAGGTTGGGGTCGGACCCGGAATGTTCCGGAGTCAGACCGAAGGTGGTGTCCAAGCCGGAGGTGGGATAACCTCTTGGGAGTCGGCAAGGAGAAGGTGATGGAAGGGAAGTAGGGCTCCGGAAGTCGGCGTTCGGAGTTCTGGGAGCCCGGAGCGGAGGTCGGGATTGTATGGATATGACAGTCTGGTAGGTATGACGCAGGCGCGCGTAACAATGGGCCCGAAGCAGACAAGGGTCCCTGGCCACTCAGGCTAAAGTGGAAAATGTGTTATTGTTATTAACAAGGGAAATGTAAGCTACTTGCCTAAAGTGGAAAATGTGAGAAGAAGGTTGCTTCTCAGTTCCCACTTAGGCTGTGTTTATATACATGTGGTTGAGGCCATGTGGGAAGCGCCACGTCATCTACACACACAGCCACATCCATCCAGGTACCTCTGTAAGAGGCCCTAGGAGCGTCCAGTATGCAGGAGGTCATCCGGTGTGTCCGGGTCCGGGCACATTACACTGCAGCCAGGTCAATGGTACATTGATACAAAGGAAGTCGTCCATGTGATAAGAAAAGAATAAAGAGGAAAGAGAAGAGAAAAGAGAGGAAAGAAGAAAGAGAAGAGTAAAAGGGGAAGAGGGGGGAGGTCGGGAGGAGCGGATGGTGGGGCACCGGGTCAGGTGGGGCCAGGTCAGGCAGGTGTGCCCTGACACTTCCACACCTGCTATCTGCACAAGCCTGGGCCTGAGTATTAGGTTCGAAAAAAAAATTTCTTCCCTTCTCCACTACCTCTCCTCCTCCTCCAGCACCAACAACCCTCCTGTCCGCAGTCACCTCCCTTAGCCTCTCTCGTAGGTCTTACAGCCTTCAGGGGTTCAGGCCTAAGAAGGGGATACTGTCATATCCATACCAACTCCACCTCACCTCCACTCTACTCCACCACAGCTCCAGTCCACCTCCAGTCCATCCTCCCCCCACACCTCCACCATACCCTCCAGTTCACCTCCAGTGCACCTCCACCTCCAATCTCTGGTACCTCTTATCCTCACCTTAAACGTTTATTAATATTTCTACCTACCCAATGAGTGTAGCAGCCAGTGAACTCTATAAATATTTTATCAATAGTTTGCAATAGGTTGAATTTATTGGTGTTCTCAAGCTGAATATCCAATTCGAGCTTGCCCATCATGTGCAAGGAGAATGCAATGGTGAGGAGAACATGCTCAAATATTGACCATTTGTGCCTCGGAATGATGTCCGAGATTGGCAAGAGCATTGTGTAGATTCTCAAGTGAGATGGCCAATTTTGGGGTGTATGCTCCTGGGTTAATGGCAACTAGCTGGCGATGGAGTTTGACACTTTCTTCGATGAATGGGAGTGCCTCTGAGTGCCATCTGAGATTGGAAAGAGCAGCATATAGATTGTTGAGTGAGTTGGCCAAATCCAGGGTGTATGATCCTGGGTTAACGGCAACTAACTGGCGATGGAGTTTGACACTTTCTTTGATGAATGGGAGTGCCTCCGAGTGTCGTCCGAGATAGGAAAGAGCATTATGTAGATTGTTGAGTGACCTGGCCAAATCTGGGGTGTATGATCCTGGGTGAACAGCAACTAGCTGACGATAGAGTTTGACACTTGCTTCAATGAATGGGAGTGCCTCTGAGTGTCGTCTGAGATAGGAAAGAGCATTACGTAGATTGTTGAGTGACCTGGCCAAATCTGGGGTGTATGATCCTGGGTTAACAGCAACTAACTGGCGATAGAGTTTGACGCTTTCTTCAATGAATGGGAGTGCCTCCGAGTGTCGTCCGAGATCTGAAAGAGCAATACATAGATTGTTGAGTGACATGGCCAACTCTGGGGTGTATGATCCTGGGTTAACAGCAACTAACTGGCGATAAAGTTTGACGCTCTCTTCGGTGAATGTGAGTGCCTCTGAGTGCTGTCCAAGATAGGAAAGAGCATTATGTAGATTGTTGAGTGACATGGCCAAATCTGGGGTGTATGATCCTGGGTTAATGGCAACTAATTGGCGACGGAGTCTGACGCTTTCTTCGATGAATGGGAGTGCCTCCGAGTGTCGTCCGAGATAGGAAAGAGCATTATGTAGATTGTTGAGTGACATGGCCAAATCTGGGGTGTATGATCCTGGGTTAACAGCAACTAGCTGGCGATAGAGTTTGACACTTTCTTTGATGAATGGGAGTGCCTCCGAGTGCCGTCCGAGATTGGAAAGAGCATTACGTAGATTGTTGAGTGAGCTGGCCAAATCTGGGGTGTATGATCCTGGGTTAACGGCAACTAGCTGGCGACGGAGTTTGACGCTTTCTTCGATGAATGGGAGTGCCTCCGAGTGCTGTCCGAGATCGGAAAGTGCGGCATATAGATTGTTGAGTGACATGGCCAAATCTGGGGTGTATGATCCTGGGTTAACGGCAACTAGCTGGCGATAGAGTTTGACGCTTTCTTCGATGAATGGGAGTGCCTCTGAGTGCTGTCCGAGTCTGTGAAGAGCGACATACAGACTATTGAGTGAATTAGCTAAATGCGGGGTGTAGGAACTTGAGTCCACAGAAAATAGGTAATGGCAGAGCACAACAGAATCATTTGCTGCCTCATATGCCTCCTGGAATCTTGAAAAGAATTCCAGGTTCCACGAAAGCTGGCTAACCACATTAGCCAGTGCACTAACAGCCCTGTGGTCAACAGCCAACTGGAAGACCATGAGCGAGTTTCTTTAACACAATCCATAACCCATACCTTAGCCCACTCAGGGAGTAACGAGATACTGACGTAGTTTTCCATTCTCACACAGACTTCCACCCACCGAGTTGCTTCCTGACTCAGAAACATACTAACTGGCCCAGCAAGCTCTTCGGACCGTTCCTGGACTCCACTGAGGTGATGGACGATGTGGCGACATGCATAACGAAAGTGCTCAGAGAACTCCTTTGGAGGAATGCGCGGCATTTCATCTTTTTCGGACAAGTTTTCAATCTGTCCTAAGCCCTTCACAGAGCAGAGATCCTCGTTCAAAATCTCGGTACATCGCAAGGCAACCCTGGCATTCTCCACTCCCACAGCTATGAGAGTGCAATGAGAGCTGATTGTTCGGGGATCGATCCGATGGACAATAAAATCGCGGAAAGATTGGTGTAAGATGCGAACCGGAATGTGGGAATCCTCAACTCCTGAGAGCAGAGGAGCAAGTTCGGCCAACGCATATTGAACGGAAGAATTGAGGAAAGGTAATAAAATTACGTCCCAGGCTGTGATGGACAGAGGCTGCTGAGCAACGAAGATTGCTCCCATCACAATTGGGTAATCGTGCGCAAAATCTTCATCCTCCCAAGCGCACTTCTTCAAAATGCTGGTATACAAGTCTTCCATCATCTTCACAGCAGGGACCTCTGGTCGTTTGGCACCAGTGTCGAGCAGACTTTCTAGTATCCTCATAGGATCCTTGTTGGCCATCTTCATGTAGCGAAAGATGGTGCTGATCCAGATAAACAAGCCATTTGCTCGTTCTGAGATCTCCTGTACCATTTTATCCTCATCCTGAAGATTACGCCGTAAATCCCGATGTACCTTCTTCAGCTTTTGCAGCTGGAAACGTATGTACCTAGCACAGTCCTGCACATTTGCCTCATCCGAGAGATCAATACTGAGACGATCAATTGGGTAATCGGGGGAGAGGTAGCGATTCACAAGATCAAATTGCCTCGATGTGATGAAGAATTTAACGGAAGATGGTAGCCTGGGCACTTCGTCCCCAAGAATTTCGGCAAGGGATCCGAACACTTCTTTGTCACATTCGTCCAAAGCGTCGATGATGATCACCATAGGACGGTCGGAAGGCGGAGGTTTATGGAGCAGGGGTGAAGCCACTAATTCCTTGAATTGCATCGTGAATGGGGCTGTTGAGAGGGTGGGGTCTTTCCGAAGGGCAGAGATAATGAAGGCACGGTAATCTCCATCACGCTTTGCTAGAGCTTGAGCAATGCCGCTGAATAAATGGTCCGGCCGTGGCTGTTCGCCAACTGTGAAGAAAAAGCACAGCAACAGGATAGCCTCCCTGTTACATCTATCTGCAATCGTGTGCACAATCGAAGTCTTGCCAGCGCCGGCCACAGAAGTCAGTAGCATCAGCCGGTTCTCGTTATCCCCGGTGTTACGACACCAGTTCATAATACGCTCCGTGAGATCGACCCTGGTGCCTTCTAGGCACGCCTCTGTTGAATCATGGTGGGCGATTTGAGGATATCGGAGATTATCGAGGATTGGGTCACTCTCCAGACGGTCTAAGCTGTCCTCTATGGTCGATAATTTGACACCAATTGTTAAATTCGTCCTAAGCTGCACCGGCCGAAAATAAGAATGATTATGGAATGCCGTGAGGAAAGCTACCTGAAATGATGCCAACGCTTTGTCAAAGTCTCTCTTTAGGTCCTCGATTCTTCCTGGGTCTCGATAGTGGGACAATGCATTTCTTACAGCTGACCGTTCTTCTACTTTTCTAAGTCTTCGTTCAATTTTGGACCGGATCTCCTGTAGTGCGCTGGTACTGGACGTAAGCATGATATCGAAAACCACCAAAAACCAATACAACGTACTTCCCAAGCTCTGTGACACCCTCCACCCATGATGTTGCCTCTTTCGCTGACACATCATAAGACTTTATGGCTGAAACTACCCTGGCCATAGTGCTAGCTACGTATTCAGCAAAATCAGCCCATTGTTTCTTGTTCCCCTTGAACTTCTACGTGGCGCAAACCAGCGTGAGCTTTCATTCATAATCAAGCTTGAATCATTACCAACTTTAACCTCGTCGAGGATGGAGAGTGCACCGCCAGTCGCCATCTTTAGAGGGGGACACCAATCAGCGGTAGCATTGACGACCCTGAGAATCGGAACCGCCATATCAACTCCCACCACAAGGAGATTATCGATCTTTTGCCTTAGAGCTTCAGCCTTTTGCCGCAACGACATGGTTGATAGCGCACGAGTGGATGGAGGAGAGCGCTTTGGTCGCGCAACGCACGTGTGAGCCCAGAAGCTAGAGTCACCTGATTATACTTAGAAGGATATGATATACGGATTGACTATTTGGTCGACCACACATACGGACCTCTGATTCAGTACTATCAGCGGCGAATTCTAGAGTCTGCTGCACGAGGGTCGATATCCTAGTGCTGTTGATGCAGCAACCCGACGTCGCGGGAGGCAAAAGGGCCAGCAGTCCACTAAGCGCCATATTGCCGATGTGGTGCGGCCGGGCCACACAATGCTAGATCGCCAAAGCTCTAAAACTTCACGTTGTTCGCCCTTGTAGTTTCTTGCAGCGCCGTCAGTGCCGCGAAGCCACTTGTCAAGCACAACGGGATGACCTGCAGCACGGTATCTAACGAACAGTGATATCATGCTCAGACGCTCGTCGGACCACTAATAACACCACGTCCTCACAATTTACATCACACACTTCGCTTGGTTTTGCGAACAAATCTATACACATTTCCGCTTCACTGAACGCTGCACCCCGACCCCCCGTCGCAATAAACCGCACTCTGACAAATCCCTAAGGTGCAAGACTAACGAGCATTTGTCGCGCCGACCTGCTCCTGCCAGTTGTTTCAGTCGCCAAAGATGTTGTGATATATTCAGATTTGTCAATTCGACTCAGTAATCCAACATGACAATCCATACAATTCAGCAGGTAGATGAACAACCAGACTTGCGTCAAGAAGAGGGCACTCGCCATTGCTAATCTTCGGACGGACCCCACAAAATGCACCGACCACTCGCATTTCCGCTGACTGCTCGCTCGGCGATGCAGGGATGGGAAACCGTTTAGCTATGTACTGTAGAGTACCTCACACTCGGAGGCCACGTCATTACTTTGAGCCATCGGCGAGCTTCACAATCTCCTCTCCGTTGTACGCAATGATATATAATGAATGATCCATCGATCCGACCTAGAAAACGTTCGACATCAGTCATTTCGGGGATATTGTATGAACTAACAGTGAAGTGGGATGGTTCATTGAGATTCTGACTCCACTAAGCTTTCAGCACCGTCGACTAACGTCCAGTTTGACAGTTATGAGCTTTTTGGATTGGTTGGGGTAACTTCAGTTTCTCTCCCGATGAGAGCCAAGTATGAAACTTTTTCCGCGCAGGTCAGTGAGAAGTGGGGGCTCCGGATATGAATGAAACTGACTTCTCAAATTATTATCATAGCAAGTTGTCACTATTTTCCTCCCTCGAGGGTCCCAAAAAGCTGAGCTGACACTGTATTTATGCTCAAATTGCCCGAGGATACAGCCCCGACCAGGTTTTGATCTGTGATGGCTCGTAATCTGCTTCTAGGACAGGAGGCGGTTTCACTTTAAGCGAGCTGGAGCCGTCATCATCACCCTCAACAAGTGCTCCAGTTTCAATCAACATAAGCTTTCGTACGTCCCATATCCTGCCATTGGAGGGGCAAGTTAAGTCCAGAGCACTAGTAGCATTGCTGACGCTTACTTCAGACAAAGATCGTTGCTCGCGGTGCATAAAAGATGACTCCTTCCACACAACCAATCTTCAATTTAGCGTTCACTTGTCTCCGTGATCGCCTGCTTTCCCCGAGGTCCAAAAAGTTTAGTCCACCACCTGCGTCGGAATCCATATTTCATTCCCGCGATATCAAAGGATATGAGAAGTGTCGACGTCGAGACAAGAGAAAAAACTCAGTAGATTGCCCAGATGTAAAGGAGGTCACACGCAGCGTGGAATCATAGGATGTCGTAAAGACCTATGCAACTGAATAAGCCGAGTGATTCCCATGCCCACTATGAGCACATCGGTCGACCTGAATTTGATGCAGGATATTGGGCTCTTTGGGGATCTTGGCCAATGAGCCTGTAAACGCCAACATCTTCCCTTCTCGCGCATCATCCTCGTTCTCTTCGTTCTCTTCGATGGCGCCAGCGCATCCCAAATACCAAGCTGGCCATGCTTATCCCCAACAAAAATGAGATTATTCGTTTTCTCCGGGTGGTAAGCCATGGAATAAACACTCTCCCTCGTAACCTTGGCTCGCGATAGCACGACCCATGCGGCTAAGTCTTTCCCTGACAGCTTCCCAGCGCCGTAGCCTCGTGGGTAACTACTTTCTCGAGAAAAGTCACGACACACCGGGCAAATGCGCGAGCAATGCCTTTCCACCTGAAATGGTCAGACCTGCTCCTGCCTCACGCTGAGGTTTTTGTCGGAAATGCCATTCTGAGTCGCTCCTTGCGCTCTTCAGGACGCATCAAGGAAATTAGTTGTCGAATCCGTGCATTTCGCCACTTCGAGTTCCGCTGCAGCAATGTTGGCAAGGGTGGATGGCACCTTATCCTTGACTGTCTTCTTCGCGACATTGGTATTGGCAGATACTCCGACCTTGAAGGGCGCTCTAATAGGTCTGTTTTCGTGATCGATGAGGAGGCACCAGACTTTCATGGCGGTGATGGGCCATCTTGTAGCAACCTCGAATGCTTGCATGGAATATCCATTGAATCAAACGATAACGCGGGTAGGACTGCTGATGCGTCACTCTTTCACCCCGGTAATTCTCCTGATCCCCGACTTCGTCTCTGCGTTCATGTATCAACCACACTGGATTCTGCCTTCTGTATCTTGTGTCTCGGTGCCCTAATTATGCATCCCTTTCCCTGTCTCGCGATGTCCAAAACTCTACGAGCACGATCCGCACTTCCAGTTTCGACATGCTTTTCCTAAGGTGACTGTCTCCGAGTATGCTGAAGTGGAACCCGGGGCTGTTTAGTCGCACTGTTGAATTGAAGAATCAAGAAGAAAAGAAAATTATGGGAGAATGCTAATATCGTGATGTAACAAAACAACCCCCGAAAGTGTAAGGGCAGTGGGCGCTTGCCGCGCCAGCCGTAGTTATTACTCATTTATAGGTCACTACTCAGGGCGACGCTTCACATCTAGCAGAAACCCTGGTGCTAGTCAAGTTCTCCTACATATGGCTGGGACGGCATTCGGACGACGTGGTGATGGTTGACTGCTATGGGAAAACGCAAATGGCCTGGTATAAACGACTCTGCATATATGTTTTGAAGGCGACTATCGAGAGGACATTCGATTCGATTCCTTGAATCAAAAGACTAGAGCGCTGAAGCGCCCAACCCAAACAATGTAGATCCACACGATGTCTAGCTAACTGTTCATTGTGAATGCCAGAGTGTACTTCTCCTTGCTTGTGTGCACGCAGGAGACTCAAGCGATTAGCGGGGCAACAGTCCCGGCAAATGCCAGAACCTCTGGAATTGAAGGCGACCCGGTTAAAATACAATAGGGAGGAGACCGGGGAAGGAGGAGGGTTTCGCAAACGACAAGGACAACGAGCAATGAGGAAAGAAAGACAGAAGTTACAGCGAGCAAGGAAACAACCGAAAAAAGGAAACCTAGAAAAACCTAAGTAAGCAATCGGGATCCCACCCACCGAGAGTAACCGAAGGTCACAACACCTCCCCCTCGGCGAGACCGAAAGGCTTACCGGAAGCAAGGAAGACGAAGGAATGTCTTCGTCAAAAAACAGCATACAGGATAAAAGAAAAGACTAAGAAAGAACACGCCTTCAGCAGAGGAAAGGTATAAGAGGGCCAGAGCCCTGTAGCATAGGCGGACGAAACTCACGGATGAGATTGTCCGGAAGAATCGACCCAGGAATGCAGCGGCAAAAACCTGAATCGGCATGACTGTAACCTCGGAAGGCACAGTATGCGTAAGGCCGACAGCGGGTACGGCGCATAAGATTAAACACCACCGGGAAAAATGCCACGCGCGAAAAGAGACCAATGAGTGCGTTTAGACTGAGTGCGCACAAGCCTAATTTAATCTCGTACCTCCATTAAATAACAAATCATCTGGGGGACATTCAACCCGGGGTGGCTTCCGTAGTTCTGAGAGGGAGATCCTTCTGTCGACTGCATTTTGCACTAGAGTAGCGCCTCCATGTTATTGCCGTAGAGTCTTGAATATAATGCCCAGTGTACGCAACCTTTTGTGGGAGAGTGCAGTCCTGGTCGGGTGACAACCAGTGATTTGGAGACAGATGTTGTGTAACAACTATCGCCAGTTGGGGCAAGTTCGTGAGTATTCCAAGAGTATGCTGTTTCCGCGAGTGCGACGAATATAATAATACAGGTTGAAATGTGCTCACCATAAGGACCTGCAAACGCCATCTCATTCCCCCGAGAAGCGCTTCCCCGGTTAATGCTGGCGACGTGGAGCGAGCAACTAGGTGTGACCCATAGGCATGGGTGTACGTAGCTGAGGTGTATGCAAAGAACCATCGTGAAGTCGGGTGGAGGTAGGTCACAGAGGTCAGCAATCTCGGCAAAACACTCTTCAGGTCAGGAAGCACTTGAAGCCATATGGAACAATGGGTCAAGTTATTGATGACGCAAGCACATTGGAGACGCTAGCCAGTGACGCCACTTGATACCACTTTTTCGGAACTATTCCTGGTAACTTCACATGATTCTTGTGCATCGAATTTACTTCCAACGATCGGAATGAGACGCCGATCGCAATCAACTCACCTCGTGTCAACCGCTGGCTTGCTGATATTCTATCAATTGGCGGTCACTAGATTCCTTGATGACATTTGCGAGGCGGACTGTTGGTGAGTTTCCCCCGTCGCACCGGCCGTACTTGGAGGAACGCCAGCGACGCTAAAGGAATCCACGGTGCGCATGGCAGTTCCGGGTTTCATCGTTCAGGTAAGTTCTACACCTGGATAGTCAGCAGTGAACAAGGCGTTTCGCGACAGAAATCAAAACGGGTGAGGACTATATATTGGTTTCATGCGTGAGACTACAAGAAAATGGGATTTGATAAACAAATGTATGCCGCGAAAACGGCGCAGTGAGAAATTTATGGGGGGCATATTTCATGGATAATGCCCCTTCCACGGTATAAATATGCAGGAAGTACAGTGCGTTATATCCCCTTGACGGAATTGAACCTGTGCTGAGTGGCTCCCCAGTCCGCTGCTCTGCTCTGTGCCGATTGGGGCTCGAGGAGCCGGTTCAAGCCATCACTGGCTACACACGTGCCAGTGTCCTTGCCTGCTAGTTGAGTTACCGGTCGGTTCGGAAGTCTGGCAGTGAGATGATGAGACCATGTAGGAGTGTGGGGTTTGCTACACAAGGCTTACCGAACCGATTCTCCATGGTGGAAGTCCAATCACAAGGATTTCGCCATCCTGCGCATCCGAGTCAGTTGTTGGCCCTCCAGTGGTAGTCATCAAGTAGAAAACGTACGTTGGACGCATCAACAATTGCCGGAACGGGAGAATCATTATTGATAGCAACACCCCCACTTTCTGGTGATATTGGACTAAGGGCTATGCCCTCATCAACACTTCCCCACGATGAGATCCGGAGAACCAATATCAAAAACGATAAATAATGTGCCTTCACAGAAAACATCAGATTTCCGCGCGCATTAAGATCAAACGTAAAGGAAACCTAACTGGTCCCGACAAAACCGACGTCAAATCCATGACAAGTGGATTGGGCTAGTGGCAAAGGATGAAAAAAAAATTGGTCCGCGAGCTCTCATCAGATGATGTCTCTCACCCAAAAGAGGAGAAGGAATCCTCTTGGAAGTTGTACTGGGAGAACGAGGAGAAAAGCAAGAATCTTGAGAGTTGTTGTTGTTTAATACAGTGTGGCGTTGGACAAGTATGGGCCTTTACATACACAACGTTTCCTCCATTTGAATGATACCTGCCTAAGCATGTCATCACAAAATGATTCTCGCAGCCCTCTGCTAAGAATTCGACGTTGTTCTACATGCCATAGGCCGATAAGACTCGTTGTGAAACCCAGGACCAAGCAGATGGTGTTTGCGAACATGGCTGTCGCCAGTATGCGATTTCGAAAGAGACCGTGTGATCTGATGGGCGGAACGGAAACTACAGTATAAGATCGCCACGATGAGCAAGAGCAGCAAAAACTTACGGCCCCTGCTCCACTAAAATTTCTCCATAAATTGATAGTGCTGTTGATGTTAGGCGAAGGAAGCGTGTGAGACACAATAGCGCTCACCGGACTCAGCTGCACAGAGAAAAATTGTGATCACCCAACAGAACAGCAAAATTGGGCGCATTATTCGCCGGCAGCTGAAGCATTCACAGGTCAACCGTAGGGCTCTGACCATCGATGGCATTAGACTCTAGAATGGTTGATGGAATGGCGAAAACCTTGCCTGAAGCTCAGGAATACTGAAGGTAATCAGAGTGGGAACATAGTCAATTGTCAGAATTGCACTACTCACAGTGAAACACGTTGATAATCGGAACAGAGACTAGATGGTGGCAACTTCGTAATATCTTTTCAGTCGCTTCATTGATCGGATTGCCTAGAACACAGGTCAAGATGGTGATTGAAAACCTCAATATTCTGGTACAACAGCATACTAACAAGAACTGATGTACTGGAACAGGAGGAGAATCCCAGTGACTATGGTGTGAGAATGAATGAATATTAACTGGCGTGATTCTGGTCTTTGCACTCACCGAGTTGCATGGAATGTAGCGGCACAAGTATAATAGATAATATGAACATGCCCCGCAGGGAGGGACGATGCTTTGAAGAGAACCACATCGCCCCCAGCAGGGCTGATGAGGCACTAAATATAGAAGTAACGAGCACAACCCCTGCGATGCAGAGTGTCATTCTAAAAACGTGCACATCAAATCAATTGATCATCGTATTTGAACGCGTGTGACACACCGGAGCGCCGTAAATGTCATCAGGAAGGGTATATCTCACTCAAGAAAGTGGAGGGGGAGCAGCAAGAATGAACCGGCAGGACAAACGCGGTGAGCAGAGTGTTGAGTCCTCGGATGCAAATACTTGTAAGTCAAGCCATCCTTCGGCGAGCTAACTACGAGTGGCTAGGTCGACATCGTTCCCAACTCATTGTGCAATTTCTTCTTTTTCACCGCACCAGCCTGCGCTGCTCATATGGTCCTGAAGTGTGGCGTGGCGCGCGAGGTGTGGCATGCTGCTCAGATGGGTTTAATTGCGCGGATCACAAACGCCAGGATGGTCATTTCTGCCACTGGATAATTGGGACTGGGCGTTCCAAGTCTGTGAAGTAAATGGATTACGCGAGAACAAACGGGATTCGCCCTGCCGAAATGCCTTCGCTTGTCGAATTTCCTCGTTCGCCGATGAAGCTGTGATACTATCAGCAGAGCAGGAGTTCATATCAGGCTGCCTGTGGGTCTCCCATCAACGGTCACGGCAAATCGGTATTCATGAGCCCAATGATGTGATGTTGAATAGGAGAATCGATGAAAACATTCACAAGGTATGTATTTCCTCCATCGTTTAGTATTTGGATGGATACCCTCAAGATTTCGTGTGTGTGGACGCCCGGTGCGTTTCAGCGCGTATCGTCAGGCACCGGTGTGCTCGGGAAAATCAAGGTTCGCGTTAATGTACATCTCGAACAACGTCAGCTGAAGAGGTAAGTAGACGCAATGCCGACTTTGAGGCGCCACCCACAAGAAGACGCTGCTAACTCTTAGTTTGTTGGCAAGATTCAGACATCGACAGCGTTAGAGGGTGATCCAATCCTCGGCCGAAGGCGCGCAATGTGGCTCTGATTGATCCTACCATCAATTATGGTGAGTAGGTGATGTGGCCGAACAGTACGGTGATAACATTGGAGTCTGGACTTGATACTACAATGGGCGACAGAGATCGGTACAGACGTCTAATATGCGGGATAGAAACAGTATACTGGAATGACTCGAGAGAGGTTGTGGCTAAGAAGGACACTGAGCGCTGTTGAATAATTCAACACATCGGCTCGATGATCCCAACGTTTCGAGCCGGAGTAGGAAAACTCAGCCTATATAGCCAGGACATCGAGATTTCCAGAGTTCCGTGGCGCATACAGTATGAGCTGCTGCGATTGGTCCGTTCGGGATGTGTTTAGTTTGGGCCGGATTGCCAGCGTACGTTTGGTCTCGGGGAGGGCCACCACTTTAAACAAACAGATAAGTCATTGGCAACATTTTGGACGTGAAGCGAGCTTTCTCTCATCATTCTAACTGACGGAACCTTAGTGAAGTCCGCAGAGATAATCAGGCATGACAGAACAGTCACTACCCGCGCGCGGCATTCTGAATGCCCGGCGAACGCCGCTTTCAGATTTTGCAACCTCACAATAATTTGGAACAACCGCAAGTAATACCCACTAGAAGCAGTGGCTATCAGTAGCCTCACTCGGAGAGAAGCTTTTCCAAGACGCATCTGAGGACTCAACATCGTGTCCTCTTTCCTCTAAACTTGCGTCGACATTTCATCATGTGAACGCTTTGTCAGAAGGCTCTCGGCGCAGTTCGACACTGACGCATACCGCCTGTATGGAATATTTCGTTGGATCGAACGACACATGTGCAACACTACTGATGCACCACTTAAACTCACTCACCTTAGTGATTATCCCAGTCCCAGACTCAGCTTTTGGGCTCATACGTTAACCACACTGGATTCTGCTTTCTGTGTCCTGTGCTTTGGTGCTCGAATTATGCGTCCCTTTTCCCCGTCTTGTGACGTCCAATTGGATGTCATACCTCGATATCGCCATTAAACAGTTTACAATGGTCGCTTCCCTCCACCGGTTAGTCGCCCATTCGGCGTAACGTTATACACTGTTCGGTAATGCTTTTTCGCTGGCTCATGCACCCGTGGGCTCTATCTTTTTCCGCTGTTTTCTCTAAGTGATGCCACTGCCCCCAAGTGCACCGAAATGAAACCCAAACGGTGTACTATTGAAGAAGTACAGTGATACTGCAAGTCTGCAACTCATGAAAAGTAGCTCCAAAAGCGTGAGGGCATGGGTGCATGCAGGCACCGTGCGTTATGAACGCAAGGCTGTATGGAGCTGCTGTCGATGAGGTGCTAACGCCCTTCAAGCACCCCATCCAGCCCCCAGCTCGTCCTTGGAACACGATACTCACATTACTCTCCACGCTTGTGACACCCCTCTTCGGCTTAAATATATTTCGCTGCACCGCACGCATCCATGTAGGTGTGGCAGCAATGTGGGTGAAGTCCGACTGCCGGCCTTCACGTCCGGGTTTGGTTGAAGAACTTAAAGAGTGAGAGTACTGGAGAAGAGAGCTGGAAGAGCGGTCACTTGAAGCTATCTATGTCTGTTGGCTTATGATCAAGGGTCGAAGTACGTGAAGTTTGGGTGCCGCGCTCCACATGCCCGTACGTCACCCGGACCATCTTTGCCATACAGGCTATCCTACCCGTAGGTAGCTCTACGACCAAACTACAAGAGTGGGAATTGGCCTTGCCGCTGTGGGGTACACCTTCCGACTCGTCACTATACTCCATATATATTCCATATCGACGAGAATTTGTGGTCCAACCCTGGCGAAATCGGCGAGCGAATTTGTACTGTATCCTTCTGTGTTTTGTTATCGTTTCTGGGCAGTGGCCACGAAAACGCTGCTCAGGAAGGGAGGAATTTGCTCTCCCAACATCTAGGGTCCCGCGGCCCCTCACGGATAGGCTTCTCCTTCCTATGGTCATATTCCACAACCTGGTGCTTGACAGAATTGTCTTGACGTTGACGGCGTCATTGGAAGAATTATCGATGGAGACACCCTCATCCACGAAGTTGGCAGTGCGTATGTTCCTCTTCTGCATCACGAGACGCAATATGTTTCCTGGGACAAGTCGGGTCGGACTTCACACACTCGAGGGCGCTTCTGCCTGATAATCTTGTGAGCGCCGCCCACCAGAAAGGGAACCTGCAATTGGCTGTCCAATCGGGAAGGATTCCATCCCGGTAGCGAGCCCGAACCCCATTCCAATGAGTGAGTATTACCCATCTAGTGAGCGAGGAATTGAATCAGCAACCCAGCACGGGTTACACGAATGATTCTTTTAAGACTGCTTTGGCAGATTCTGCGTGCAAAGGCTGTGACGTGGTTTTGTCGTGGTATCTGGACCCTGGCAAGGCTCCAACCCAAAGGTGATTGGGGTCGAACTGAGAGTGGAGAAACGTCAAGTGTTTGACGTGACCCATCGCTGGGGTATTTCAGTAAGGCTGGTCATCTTTCTTGCTTTCTTCTCTAGCTGGATGGTTGTTTTTGGCACTGGTTGCCCCTCGGCCCTATAAACACCCAACATAATTCGCCTACTCACCTCGTCCCCATTTGCTCGCTCTCGAGCGAATGAACTAGGGGTCAACCACTACTCCCCGGACATGGAGCCTGATCTATTGTCCTCGGCTCGGTGGCAGCGCTCTCCTTGACTTGTTACATTCTTCCAGTGACTAGGTGCTTCTTGCATGCCTTTATAACGGAGTCCATTGTTCTGTTAAGTGCCCCGTACTATCGCTGAGGCAGTCGTTCGGAAGGACGGAAAGAAGGCACTGTCCCTGCTGACCCATACCCTATGGCAGTCACGAACTGTCCCCGATTTTACTTTCAACCGGGTCGTTCACGGGCCGGATTTCATGCGTATGCTACTGTACGCGGGAAAGTTCTCACTGATTAGAAGTTGTTCACTTCTCACTTAGTCACGACTAGAGCCATTTAAGTAATTGGACTGCATCCCCACATTGAAAGGAAAGAGTTGCGGGTGAAGGGCGTTCCGACACCAGAGTCTCGGCATCCGCCAGGAGATCATCCTGGCGCCATGTTGTCCAAATCTCCTATTATGACTCGGAGATGACATAATTCTAATCTTTTACTTTTCAGGATGCTTAGCAATAGCGTCCCTGGTATGTGCTCGGCTTAACGGTATGATTTCCGCCCAACACCTCCTGTTAGCACTGTTAGGACCGCCTTCAACAGCCAGTGGGCCCTGAATTATGTGTTTAGTGCTCATAAGGATCTTGGCAAGGATGTGCTAATACCCATCCTACCCCTGAGAGTATGCTCACTACGCCCGTGGCACCGTTCCTTAGCTTGGTCGTGTTCGCTTCACTTACGAATAGCACTCAACTTCGTGGGTGTAGCAACAGTATGGATGCCACTGAACTGCCGGTCCTCGCTTCGAGATTTGTGGCGACTCACAGGGTGTTTGAAGGGAAGATAGAACTGAGGAACGTACTGATTGTTCTTGCAGACGTTGGGAGTTGTGCAAACGGTCATTTTACCAATCAAAAAATTTCAAACATGTCACAAGGCAGAAGAACGATATTGCCGTGATGGATCCAACTTCCGAACCTCAATGTCTCTCCTTCCCATAATCAAATTCCGCAAACCTGAAGCCCGACGGTATTGCCCTGGACGTCGATGGCATTATCGGAAGCACCATCAGCGGAACATATTTCTCTAGAACGAACTCTCCCACGTGGAGATGGACGTGCGTGTCTTTTTTCTTGTGGTGCAAGATGCAATGTGGATAAACATGTTCCGAGTAGATTAGGCCAGACTTCTTCACACCTTCCAGGGCGGATGCTCTGCACCTAGTGACCTCGTGAACGGGAGTCCAGCAAAAGCAGGACCTGTGTAGTTCTGTCCCATCGGCAAGAATTCGCGCTGTAACCCCGACCGTATTCAGTGAATGCTGCCAATTACCTGATGAAACTCAGTCGAACATCCAGCGTGGATTAACACGAGCGGGTCCTACAAGACTGGTGTTACTTATGGTGGCATTGGACCTCAAGTCGTATAGCGCTCATTCAATGCCAAATGAACTAACACTCGTACCACTCCCCAACTCACCCTCGTATGGTAGCTTTGAATGAAGCAAAAGTGCTAGAAGGATAGTTGTGAAAACCTGGTTAATTACTAGAGGATTTTCTATGTACGTGCACTGGTACTACTCCTAATCTGATCAAGCGCTAGAAAACACAGGCAAACGGCAACCCCGATTCGGGGAGACAAAGCGGGTCACGAAAGCAGCCAGGCAGATCGCAGGGATTTTCAGCAAGCAGAGGCAATGAGTGTGATCGAAAGTAAGCAATAACAAAGCCAAATTAGGGTATACAACGTCAGGCATGGGCACGCCAGAATGCGAATGGGGCAATCAGTCCTATGCACATCTGCAAACTCGGCGTAAGAACCTGACGATTGTGAAGAGGGTGTTATTGACGCACTCCATTATGCTTGTCTCCAACACTCTAAACTTCGATATGTCTTTACTTTCGTCGCTGAAGCCAATGACTTCCTTCCACTCTTTTGCGTCTGCCTCCTTCTCGCTAGAGTCTGCAAATTTCACCATCTCTTCGTCGCTGACCCCCCGCCACATCAAGAAAATTCGAGTAAAAACAGCAGGTTCCGTTGATACGCTAAGATCGATAGCAGCGGACAGACGCGCCGGCTGCATGAAACGGTAGGCAATGTGCTTATGATTAGCGAAATTCGCCACAGCATTACTGCAGCAATTGAAATGAGATTGGTAGTGCAGATGAGAGGTCCAACTCGCCTAATAAACAGGGTTCTCGCTGAGATGGAAAGGCCAAGGTCATCCAATACTTTGCTAATGTGAGGGATAAACAACGAAAGCGGCATGGCGAATCCATTGGAGGGGGATATGTATGAGACTGGATCCATTTGCGATGTGTCTGGACTGCAGGATTCCCAAGGTGAGCGCAAGGTACTCCAGTATTAAAATAAACATACAGGGCCTCATAATATAATGACGTGACTACAGCATTAGATTCGAAGTGCTCTAAATACCCATCGGGATGGCCCCGTAAGAAATACTGGACAGAGAAGCCTCTTAAAACTAATATGTTCTACATAATAGTTGCTGCTTACTTTGATTTTACGATCCCCTGCAGGCTCCGCTGTAGGATACGTCGTACCAAACCGCCACATTGGTGCCAGACTGATGTTAACGTCACAGTATTGTTGACTGGGCGCAAGAATCGTCAGGGCACACTTCGCGGTTGTTGGCCTTGCAGCAGCCATCATGAGTTTCGCCATGACTCTAGAGTCGAAGAAAAGCTCGTTAGGAATGACTGGAGCAGTGGCGGAGGCAATGCCCAGCCGAGTTCCTGAGAAGTCCATCGAATGATTGTCGTCTTGATGAATGATTTTCAAGACGCCCCAAAACGATCCTTCAACGAGCATTCCGTCCTCAGTGCGTGACATGTCCAGATCATCCGATTCACAGTTCGTCTCTAACGCAACTGTCCGCCCTGGTGTCAGCTCCAAATTGAAGGTCGCCGGCATCTCTAAGATAGGAGGTGGGCTAAGTTGGCTATCATCAGTACACAATAGTTGGTATCTGAATGTTGACTTACGGGGGAGGCGGAGGATTAACTTCCTCTTCAGGGGGAGGTGGTGCATCCGTCACGATTTCCATGCGCAAACCGTGTGAAGTTTGCGCAAGTTGATAAGTGTCATCAGTGTCGATGTAGAGGTATGGTCCTAACAAAAACAGATGATTTAGATTAATGGTGGAGGGAGGAAGTGCGTTTGATCCAACCTTGAAGGAGTCTAGATGCTTGAATGGATGCGTATTCAACCGGGACTCGTAATTGGAAAGGTACCCCAGGGGCGGTCTGACCCATTCTTTGGCGACGGCAACAGCATCCTAAGGTAAAATATGGCTCGCATGTCAGACGGGTTTTGGATGGAAGTCTTACAAGACCCGTGCTGCCATAAGATGAAAAACAGGCTATCCTTTGCACGCATAAAGGTGTGTGCGATGTCATCAAGACACGAGGCGCAGAGTCTAAACGAAGATCCGATGACGATACTCACTGCGAAGGTGGGTGGGAGAATCTTGATCGTCTCCATGTCTTCGTACGCCAGCGTCAAGTAGCGCTGCTTGGCCATTACCCCTATAGGAGGGTAATTTGGCTGCGGAGACTGGTAGCGGGAGAGGAACATAATGTCAGCACTAAGTTACTACCCCTCAGCTGGATTCGATGATGGGAAAATGGGAAAGGAAAGCACAACACAGTTTCTAGTGGTGGGGAGAGGGGAGGAGCGCGAGGGGAGAGTAAATGCTTCAATCGATTATGGTGATAGATAGATGCCGTCGGAAAAGCAAGGGAGCGGGCAGGCAGGCAGGCAGGCAGGCAGGCGAGGAACAGGGTCTGTTATAACATTTGACTCACCCCCCATTCATTCTGTTGCTTTTTCTTGTCGTAATGCCGGTATATTTGCGTTGTAGATGTTACATTTGAGCGTAAGGTTGCGTTCGTAAGTGTTGGGGAAACTGGGGGAAGGTTCAAGTTCTGCAGACCAGGAAGATCTCTTCTCGGAGCGCCTTTGAACATGGTACGGGTTGCGATCGATCGACGTGGGCACTACGGAAATACGGAAGTTGCTTGACGAGTTGTAGAAGGAAATTGAGCTTTTGCTTCAGGTAAGATGGGCAAATTTGACGCAAAGCGCAGAAAACATGAGGCCCGCCAGGATCCGATCTCCCAATTTAGGAAGTTACCTTCTCAAGGAACCTCTTTGCTGACTTAGGCTTGAACACAATACCCAAAATACAGCTAGCCACACTATATGCGTTCGATGTCCTGGCGCACGTATTTTGCGCGCTCTAGTGATGTTCTCGACCCCGAGCTGTGATAATATTGACAATCCCACACACGTGAACAGATTGGGGGCAATTTAATTCTCACCCACGACATCATGCTCGTCCCACCGTTCGCGAGGAGAGCGGTCGTGGGTTTAACCAGCCATTATGAGATGACACCTTCCCGTGGACTCTTATCCACCCTTCTGCTCTCTACTGAGAAATGGACGGGAAGAAGTGCTAATGAGCTTCGTCGGGAAGCCAATGCCACAAGGCTCTCTCAGTGCGTCAATTGACAACGAATCCTTATTGCGTGTTGATGTCTATTTTAGAGGCAGGAACACGCGAGTCCTGGTCCGGAGATTCGCTGAATCGCTTTGCGCCGAGGTGCACACACAACTGAAGCCCGCTGCTTTCGCCCCCGCCGCACGAATGTTCGTAACGAGCGCACAATCGGACCAAGGCGACGCTTCCAGTAAATTCACCCCTCGCCGACGCAAGGTGTTGGAAATTAAGTTACCCGAGGAGCCAGAGGTTCCGGACGAAGGCCCCATTATTGTGAGTTCAACTTGCTTGTGAAGAGGTCATACCATTTAGGCATTTGCTACAGCCTTACTTGCCCGACAATTTCTTGTCAAAAGAAAAATGCTCGACCCAGGCCCACCCCGAGCGTAGCACTCCTCGCGTAATGACTGTGGCATCTGCCTCAACTCATCATGATGGAGGACCCTCTCACAACCTGCATGAAGCTGGTGACGCCCATCTTTTCGAAGTTGGCGAGCACGGACAGCATGAATATGGGGCTTCGGATACTCCTAGTCCTGGTCACGGCTCGAATAAAATGCTCTTTAGCTTGGATTCGTTGCCTGGAGAAATATTGGAAGTATCTGGAATCCCAAAAATATCACTTCCTTTTTTAAAAGTGAGTGAATCAGAGGCTCAACCTGGCACGAGGTCTTCCGAACTTGATGGCGAGCATCGCAAAGGACTATTCGTCTTGGGTGGTATTCTTGGGGTGGTTGGCTCTTGAGCAAATTAGCTTCTTAAGGGGACCGTGCATTGTCATCTCGTACTGAAAACATTACATATAATACGCAATATTCTTGACATGTCTGCAGAAGCGCCTGGCGTCAACTGAGGAACAAGCGGCGTCAGCCGATTCAATTGTGTCTCCCCAGTTCATGATAAGTATGTCGTTCTCAACGTCCAGTACAAGATTAGACTCAACTGTGAGTAGATGAGCTATATAAGAGACATCAAGGTGCTAAGTGTATCAGCCTGTTGTTGTCATCCCGCATGAAGATGAATCTTCGGGGGCAGGTGGGGATATTCCTCAGCCCACTCCTTACGCTAAATAATCAGCTCAGATAATGGGGACTCGGAGAATATGAGAGGAGCGGCCGCGTGGAACGAAAGGATGCCAGCATCGCCTGCAGATGACCTTAGCGGTGGCGCCGAGCTTCGATTCTGTGCATATTTAGATATTTGGCATCGGTGCTCGGCCAGGATACAAGTACGCGTTTCCAGAACTCCAAGTGGCCCTCCGAGACACCGACAATGATGTCTAATCTGACGACACGTTGAATTACCAAAGACACTCATGAGACAAGCGCACACCAAAGTCGTTGAATCAGTGATGCGGAAGGTCGAAGAAACGTATAAACCGATCAAATTCTCTCTCCCTTATCCCCAAATCCCGATCATGCTATTAGTTGGTGAGAGGTCATTTGCTCGTGGACGAGGCATATCTGCATGGTCTCTCAGACGGTTTACCATGCCAGGCGACTCCAACTCAGCAGACTTAGTCTTCGATTCTGTTGTTCGTCAGTTCCAGGAGTCGGAGGTCCTAGAAGACGCAGTACGCGACTCAGATACACCCTCTACAGCTGAGCAGCTTCCTATTGCCAGGCTATCATCAAAAGATTTTGTTAACCTGCCTTCCGCGCTCCGAGCACTGATCAGTGGATTCGTTGCCGCCCAGGCAAGCATTAGATTTTGTTATTTGCTTCTCATCCCTCTACGATCTCAGTGTTCTCATTTATTTCTGTATTAGGCCACCGTGACCAAAAAACGACCGAACGGGACAACGCTTGCAAACACAGATATCGAGGTACTTGGAGCCTGGTACAACAGCCTTGAGCTCGACTATCTACCCGAGGATAAGCGAAGATTGGTGGTGTACATCCCAAATGTGGAATCGTGCAATTCGAGTGTTTTGCAAGACTTCTTTCATATCTGTTCGTACGTGTCCAGCCTTCGCTCCACTTCTATTGGCTGTTAATCCTTCACTTTGCAGCTCTCGCATCCCTCGCCTCCCTTTGGTATTCATTCTGACCACATCCACCTCTTCTCAGATCATGCGGTCCCTCGTCACCCTTGAAGTTCTGAGCTCGATGGAGATCCACGATTTCCAGTTGGAAGGAGGTCGCAGGCTATTCGATGAATTGATCCTGGGGGTAAGACGTGCACATTTTATCTCCAAAAACGCAGAATTTAAGCACTCTAATCTTCATGATCGCAGCTATTTTTGCTCCCAAAATTCGACCCTGGTTTCCAACTCACGTCCAGCCTCATTGAACATCTTTATGACAGCTTCGCATATCAGGAGCACTCCATTGATTCATTTTGCACTGCATTTCAGGTGTGCCCGCTGGTCATTGGTCTGTGTCTACATCACTGATGGGGTTGAAGATGATCCTTGCAAAACACTTCTCCTCTCCCACCTCCGTGTTTCTCGTCCCTGACCTTGCGCCCTTTGTTCTCGAACGAATGAAGCTACCCGAATCAGCTTTGTTTCGTGAAAAGATCCATGGGATGGTTCGACATGCAATTAATCAGTATCCACTCGCGGAAGCCACAGTCCAAATTCTCAAACGAATGAAGACTTCTAGAGACTCACATGGCCCTATGAATTCATTACAAGATGATTGGGTGCTGGAATACATTTCCTTGGCCAGGGATGCTTTCCAATGCCGAATGAACAGATGGAAATTTTCCATACGAGTCCTTCGGATACTGCTCCGTGCGGCTGGTGTCAGGTTAGCCAAAATCCCGGCGCCAGACGTCATACGAGCGGTAATGCAAGGGACCGTTTTCACGAACGAGGTCTCACATATTCAACATCGTATGAAGTAAGTCCATGCAGCGGATACATTAAGAATTGATGCATATCTCATTTACGTATATGAAGAAGAGCTACACTGGATTGGCTCGAAAAAATCAAGTCACGATTGACATCGGTGTGCAGAAAGGTCGACCACCCGGCGCACCTTGGCGAGCTACATACCATTGCCCAGAATTGGGACAGGTGGTTCAATGAGACCGTTGCCATTATGTCTGCAAACCAATCAGCCAAGCAGGTGCCAGATACGCCTTTTCAGTTTTCTAATCTGCTTGTAGTACCTCCTGAGGTCTCAACTCTTTCGCTTAAGATGGCAACATCGATTGAGCATTATTTCCGGCAAGTTGCTGTCTTAAGAAATCCCTCGGAGCGCTCATTATGGAATTTCTTATAGAAACCAATTTCATCCACTCACTGATGTACCCCTACACCAGCTGTGGCATGTAGAGTCGGATCTTTCACCTATGGAGGTGAGTGGCCCTCATTCCTGTCATATAGCTGCCTCTCAAGTCGTCTGCATTATGCAGTACCTCAACCCATCTATTCAACAGAGCCTCGTTAGGACATTGGCGCCAACCAATGCCAGCAATGATTTGTTCGAAGTCACGCCCGCCGTGATATCTCTTGCAAACTTAGCCTATCGGGACCAACCCGACACCTCAGTGATATTCAGACGTTATCTCGAGAGCGGCAAGATGGTCAATATATATGATTGGTTCGAGAGTTACGTTCAGGCGATGGAAGGGGAACCACGGCCAAAGGAAGGGAAAGACGATGTCCATACTAACGATGGGTTAGGCGATAGCGCGATGCATGAGGCGACACACCGAAGTGTGGCGGGGCTCGATGAATCCGCGTCAAGGAAGGAAGGAACAGACAATGTCACACCCACTGATGCCCTCTCCCAGGGAAGCCCACAGTGGAAACGAGAATTACAAGCTCGCTTCCTTCATTCGCTTCATGAATTGGACCTCCTAGGGCTGGTCAAGGCAACAGGAAGGAAACGGGACCACCTCGCAAGGACTCTTTTTGCCCCGCCTAGATAGAGCAGCACCTATTCCTGCTTCGGTCGTCACCAGTGACGCTCGATTGTGGGCTGAAATTCGGTCCTAAACAAGCCTTATGTTTCCAAATCAAACTTCCACGCCAGATGAGGAGCAGATCATTCCACCCGCCCATCTCGGCTCCAATTGTTACAATGCGCAGTTTGTAAGAACGTATCAAATATCATACCACACATATTAGTCTGTATATATACTTTTGGATGACGACGTACAGCATAGAACTTTCACCATAATACAATACATCAGCTCATCGATTGGGCACTTGTTTTAGCATCTAAGAATAGCTCGTTCATCTCCCCGATGTCTTCCAGTGTGATGTACTTCCGTCCTTGCAGCGAAGCAAGAATGGAGGCTGGGGTGAGTAATTGTATTGCGTAGCTGTGGGAATGAGCTGAGCGCAGTGTTGTGAAATAGAGTACTATCTGCTTACCGCAAGCTGCGTCGAGCACCCTCCACCGATAGACGTTCCAATACACCCTCACCTAAGGTAAGACCCTCGACTGCCGCCCGAAGTTCGACGACTTTGGCCACCTGCTCTGGCGTGTATGTCTCGGTTTTAACGATCAGGCAACTGAAGGCAACATGGATCAAGATTCTTGATAAATGGCGCAACAACATACCGGTCTAAGAGATCGACAGGCACGCCGTGTGCGCTTATGATGTCTGTAGTACCACGCACCAAGGACGTGCCTCGGTTTGTTGCGAGAACAACAGTGGGTGACATGGGCGATTCGAGGAGGATATTTAGGTACGTGAAGCATTCGATGTCCAGCATATGGACCTGCAAAACGAATTAGAAGGGAACCTAGGGGTTCCATTAGGCCCAGCCTACCTCGTCAATGAAAACCACCCCAGGAACTATCTCGGCCACCCCTTGATCGACATAACCTTTCACAACCCGGTCAACTTCGCGCCTCAACTTTTCAGTGACTTCTGTCCGTTGCGACTTGACAATATGAGACATCACAGACATGATATCTTGCCCACCCTAAAGGAATAAATCAGTCAAAAGAACAAACAACAATATTGATTGGAGTACACGCCTGAGGTCGCGCGTTCGCACTGTCTAGATCCCCGAGCGTGATATCCTGAACTAACTCCTTTCGTTTGTGGACATCTCCCTTGGGTAACGGGACATAAGTCTCAGACTCGAGATCAAACGAAGATGCATAGGCATCTGACCTCCCGACCCGCTGAACGCCAACTAATCAGCCAAATCAAATGACAAACCACCGACATCTACCTTGACGGCACCGGTATTAGCCTCTATGTAAATGACATCACCGACCACAATCTTTTCCTTCATTATAGCCTCATAGATACTTGGATCCAATCGTAATTGCTTTGTGCCTTTCACAGTCTTTAATGAAATGACCACATGCGAAATAGTCTTCCCGTATCCACTGAGAGGATTTTCCGACTCGGTAGGAGTAAGTTCCGTCAGTTCTCCTTCATAAACCTCCTTCGTCTCTTTGATTCTTATCCCAATGGCTCGTCGGAAAACTTCCGCAAGCACCTCCGTCTTCTTCACTTCGGCCGAGTAGACCTCAGAGCCAACCATTGGGCAGAAGGGCACTTTTGTACCTAGCTCCTGAGAAATAGCAAGAGCAAGAGCTGTCTTCCCAGTGCCAGGAGCGCCAGCGAGCAGAAGAGCACGGCCAGAGAATCTTCGCGACTTAATCAAATCCACAACAACGCCGCAGGCCTTCATTCATGCCAAATGTGTGTACAAGTCAGTAGTCATTTAACCGTTGGAAGCCTTAACTGACTTCTCTAGCCATATCTTGACCCACAAAACCACCAGCATTGACTGAAGCATAACCATGTAAATCTAATCCGAGACCCCGAATGTGAGAATGCGGTGCAATCCTAGAAGAACGCTGGTGAGATGGAAATGAAGCACCCGGTATCGCGGTGGATGCTGAAGCAGGGGCCGTAGTTGTCGCCTTCATTGAGAAGAAATAGTGTTGACGGAAGCAAACAGGAGAGAAACCAGCGTGGGAAGACGCGCGCGAGAGTCCGATTATCGCGCGTGCGCGCAGATACAGCCTTGCCCAATTCCAGTGTGCACACTCGTCTTTTTCCTATCCCTGTCGTGAATTAGTTTTGATTCAGTGTATCCCGGTAGTGACCACTTGAGGTTTGCTGGTCTCTTCGAATCATTTTCAGTATTTCAATTCTTGTTCTATGGATTTCTCTCTGGTTCTCACTTCCAAATGGATACAATCGATCTCGATATTTCGGTATCAAGGGCGGGGCCTCACCAGACTTGTTTCTACGTGCAGAGTCGCTCAGAAAATGAGATGGAAATAACCAGAAGCACCTTGGTGTATTTTCACGATGTGTGATCGAATGTTCACTACCGGACTTCAGAATAGGATAGGACGTGTCATTGGAAACGACCATGAATTGAATTCTCACTGCAGTCCTGACCAATTTTGAGCGGAACACTCTAAGACGCTAATGTCCAGAGTCGATCCAAAAACCTGGTCATGGGGCAGCTGGTGTAATCCCTACCCTAAAATCCTGGGGTTTACACGGTCAACGCCATTACTACCCTCCACCGGTAGGATTTTCACTATCTTGCCGTTGAGAATTACTTGGTGCTCCACCTCTTGCTCCTCCACGACCTTTACCACGACCGCGGCGATGGTGTCCACGTGGAGATTCAGGCTGTCGGCTTGCTGCCTGGGCCCTTGAGTCTGGCTGGGATTGCGGTGTAGTAACAGTATCTGTTGCTTCTAATGAAGCTCTGGGGAGAGATACTGAGGAAGAGCCCGAGGGCTCGGGATTTGACGATGCGTCACGTCCTTTCTTCGCCTTCGACACGGGAGCCAACTTCTTCTCTTTAAAAACTGTCTCCTTGGATTGTTCAGCAGAAACATATGCCGCCTTGTTGTCCTCGCTTGCAGCCCCCGAGAGCTTCTGGTCGCGACGTTCCTTTGAACGCAAACTGGTTGCACCAACGCCAGCCAATGCAGCTTCAAACATCCGGGGATTAAGCATCGGTCGTTTCCGCTCACGCTCCTTGGGAGGATCTTGGGAGGCTGGCTCAGCAGGGGGAGCCGCAACCCCCTTTGCATCTGACGCAGTCGTCAGGGCACTATTGCTAGGGGTACCTTTGCGTGTTTGAGCTTTCGCTTTTGACGGGGACTGATTTGAAGCAGGCAGAGGAGTGGCAGGATCGCCTCGCTTGTCGCGTTTCTTAGCTTCGTTGCCCTGAGGTGCAGGGGTTTGTTTCGCATCCCCTCGTTTTCCCACTTTCTCCCCCGTCTTCTCGTCCGGCTTAGAATTGACGAGAATAGTCCGAGGAAGGGTGGATGATGTTGTAGAGCGAGAGAAAATGTTGGGATCTTCGTCTACTGCCTTGGCGGCTTCCTTAGCGGCTTTGGCTGCCTGACGTCGATCCGCCCCAGTGTAATGACCATGATACGATAAAATATTGGCTGCATCTCGAGCAGCTGCTTTTCCAGCTTTGAGTGCCTCCAGAAGTGGCGTCGAGTTAGAATCTTCTGCAGCTGCTGATCACGAGTAAGTTCACAACAGGGACGTGAATAACCTCGTACCATTTGATGTTAAAGTCTCCACAGCCTGAGGTTTGGCATCTGCATCAGAATTTAAGCTCTCCAGGAAAGAAAGATAGTCTTCGTCTATGGCCAAATAATCGTGAGACGTCAATCGAAGAAGCGCGCTACGGTAGCATGCCTTGATGTATGGTTCCCGAGCGCGCATCATGCTTCTTACGTTCCGGTTGGGTCTTTTGATATGGTGCAAACTCTACAACAGCAAAACTTTCGTTTCCTGAAAGAAACTGAAATATGAGAAGCTGAAGGAACTTAAGGTCAAGGCCAACCTTGCATATCGCGAAACAGATGGCCATCATATTCGCGGCTGAACACTGCAACTTGTTCCGCGTTCTTGAATGCTACATATGCTCTGGATGGAACACCCTCTTTGTCTGGCCTATTGCAAGTGGTACACCTTCAGTGGCTGTTAATCCAGTCATCCCCCACTCTTACTTGCCTAGTTCTGGGTTTCCCGGGGTGGTATGATCGAAATGTTGAAGTCTCAGGGTTACCCATAGTGAAACGCTTTTCCAAAACACCTCTTCGGGAAGGCTAGGTGGGAGGCGGCGAACCACAGTTTTGAGCCGATCGTTGACCATTGTATGCACCTGTTTATACCGAAGGACACACGTAAGGGTCAATTCACCATGAGCGCCAGCAACATAAATAAGAAAAAACGAAAGGCGCCTTCCGGACCACATCCAACGCCTACGGAAGTCGTGGAGCAGGGAATAGCAGTGCCAGCGAAGAGGCGCAAAGTTGCCCCAGAAGGGGATCCCGGGTCGGGCCCCAAAACTCCACTACTGCACGGTCGCGCGAAGACAGTAAGTCGGGCGACCACAGGGAACAGCAAACTTGGGGCCAAAAAGCAGAAGAACAAGGTGGAGAAAGTGGATAAGGGTCCAAAAACTCCAAACCGAAAGCCACCTGTCAGCGAAAAGCAAGAAGCAAATGCCCCTACTTCAGCAAAGGCTCGCCCCTTATCCAAGATAATTAAATTAACACCGAATCGCCCATTTCCCAAAGTTGCGCCCTCAGAAAGTGCCACAGGACCCCTCTCGAACAGGGAAAAAGGCAAGAACCATATTTGTGTCACTCGACGTGTAGCGCTTGGTGCATACCTTCGACGGTGCGTGGAACTCATTAAGGTCGATGGGTAAGCCGCTTGGTATGCAGTACAGTGCGTTGCGCTCAGTATCCTCCAAAAGGTACCGTACAATTATAATACACGCTATGGCAGCAGCTATCCCGCATGCAACTTTATTGTCTACTTCGTTGCCTTCCATGCTATCCTTCAAGCCTTCTGACATCCGAACCACCGTGAAAACGGACACGACGGAGTGCATAGACGAAATTCTGCCTTCAAGTGTCGATCCAGAAGTGGAGGACGAAGACGATGAGGGAGAAACAAGGACTCGCCGAAAGAGTTCATTGATGATCGTGCTGAAAATTGGGGATGGTGTCAAGGTTAACATCAAACCGAGTGGCGTAAAAAAATAAGCTTTTTACCTATAATTGCAAACTTAACCCACCAATTCCCGTCTAATTATAATAACTCCGCCATCCAGATTTTTTTGGAGATCAGGGACTCTTTGACGCTTTTCAGCAACTGCATATATCCACTTCTTCAGAATCGATGTGTGATGGGTCAGCTGACTTACTGCTGGACTAACGCCTTTCCCAGTAAAATATGTATAAAAGAAATTCGCCGCCATCCAGGTGCTTTGAATTTCCCCCAATCCGTCGAAAATCAGTGTACGTTCCTTCAAACCCCCATGCACTTCAGGAACCGAATAGACGAGAAGAGACGAATTCTTCTCAAATGATGAAATTGGAAAGATCCCCTTCAACCTCTGCAGCGACTCTTCCAATGCCTGCGAGGACAAAGACGATCAGGGGTGTGCGTCGGGCTGGAGCAAGACTCACGTTCTCTTCATCTAGGAATAAATTCCTCGTTTTCTTCAAGTCTACGATTCGCAAACGGAGAGCTCGTATGAAAGCATCTCGGAGATGCGTGTACGATGTCGAGCGCACGGGCACTGGCTTCTAATTTAGCTCTCTGGGGTGTGTTTGTTTGCATCTTCGCACATACTGACCAATCCGAATGGCGCAAGCCGAAGTCTGGATGATACGCTCGATTTTTTCTTCGAAAGGCGCGTCTTCAGTCGTCTTGAGTGAAGAGTGCATCATTAAATAAAGGTACCACGCACAAATCAACACGGCAAGGCAAACGAACCTGAAGCAAAGCGGGTTCCGCATAGAAGCCAACAGCGTATACTTTGAACTTCAAAAATGATACTACTCGAACCCCTAGCCCAACAAGGGTCAAGGGTGGACAAGAGGGTGGTTGTATTGTGCTTGGAAACCGGACACAAGTTTCAGGCTCAACTAACGTGTTTCAGCCTCATTGTGGGAAGGGGTCTCTTCTGTAGCCATCCCTCTTACCTCGTATTGATGATTCTGGAGCTTCTTCAAGACTAAGTGGCTCCTGCAACAGATACCAGGCACAGAGAACTGAGCCTGCTCCAGCCAAAGCCAAAGGTCGAGAACGAGTCCTTGAATCTGCAGGTTTAGTTATCGTCTGCGTCCCCCCAGAAGCCAGGTGCAGATGAGCTCTCCGACAAGAGGCGCCTCTTAGCCCTTTCTGTGTGAGACTGGCGAATTGAAAAAGCCGCAATGGGGGCATGGGGGATTATTGTGTACATCGAGGACGTGACGCGTCACGTAAACAGTGCCTCATGGACACCGACATTATTGAGGCAGGGGAAAGTGGGAGAGCAGCCAGCTTTGTAATAAATGACTCAGCTACCCAGAAATGGATAATGGCGATGTCGCTGCTGCTGAAGATGTGGATCTGAGGTTTGTGTACCGGTGAATCCAGATAGCAAAGCTAACTACTTAAGATAGGGCTTTTGTAATTAGGGCGCTGGAAGATATTTCGTTGAGCCTGCTAAGACAGCTCGTCGACATTATTCGAAACTGCCATCCTGATCACCACCAATCGTCTGACGTTCCTACTGGCAAGATGCGGTTGCGCGTTCAAATGGCATCAAGAAATGGAAAAAGGTACTATTTAACATTCTGATTCTCATGTGCGCTTACGACGGATCGGGGAAAAGTCACACGAAGGAAATGTGGTGGCCAAAACGAAACCCCTGTGCGCGACAATTAGGTGGGTTCTTTCCAAACCCAACGCGTGTGTTGTTCTATTCTAAAACCTCTACAGGAGCCCTTCTCCGCGTGGTGGATCTATGTCATACGGCTCTCCACGATAACACATTGCTCACGAAACGGTTCGTGATTACATGCTATATTGTCTTGGCGTTCCATGATGCTTGCCCCCCCTTATTAGCGAAATTTTCTACCAAGATGTTGCCTTATTTGGGAAGCAATCTAGGGTCGACGAAGTGAGTGTAACATCCCCAAGTAACTCGTTGACTTTCACGAAAGAACCTGCAGATTGTCGATGACCTTGCGGCTACTCTTGGTGTAAACCGATTCAATTTGAACGTGGTTTGTTGGGCCCCAGTGGCATCTCATTTTAAGGCGATACTGACCGCCTCCTTAAATAACAGATCGCATCTCCCAAAGGCATAGTTTGCAGTTCCATCCTCATGATCAAATTGTCGTCTGGAACAGAGCTAAATCTCTCATCTCGCGAGGCAGGTGGCTGAAGGAGTAGGGAGCCTGAGATATCAAAACTTACGCGATCAACCAGAGCACTTTGATACCGCCGACTGATGAGATTGTCCATCTACGTTGGAAAGAAGAGCCAGGGTACATCCTTGTTGTGGAGAAGGAGGTACGTTTCGATAAGGCTTGGCTACTGAGATGTTGATAGCTCGACAATCGACGGTTCGACATCAAGGCTATCTTCCAAACACTATGCCACTCAGCCTTTGCGGACAACCGCTTCTCGGAAAAAAAAAGGTGTCATTATCACCGTTCGTCTGAGCCCTTCACCGTTTACTCTTTCTGGAATGACACCACACCACAGGGGAAGGGGCAACCCGATATTGCTACACGTGGTCTAGTCCATTTGCTCGGCCAGGAGCTGCCTTTGAGGTGCTTTTTTCCCAGTGCCCTCCTCTCGAGCCTCCATATTTTCAACTGCTCAGAGAAATCTCCTAGGATCCCAATCTTACTCTTGGTGGACGCTGATGTCTATGGTCTTGAATTGCATCGGTTTATAAATTCGGGAGCATTAAGATGAGACACGAATCGCATTCTCTCACAAGCGAAAGAGCTATATGGCTTGGGCTTAAGTATTCCGATTTCCGAAGGTTTTCTTGGCAACCAAACTCCAGTGTGTTACGTCACCAATCTCTACGGCTTTCTCTAGATTCCATATCGATCCCGACTCTCTGCTTCATATTTCCAATATGGATTATCGAAAGGTTTTTATGATGAAGGCAAGCTCTCATCCAAAATACCGCTAAATCAACTTCACTAGGCTCTGCACATGCTCTCGCGTCTGGGTGATCGTTTCCCAAGTGATTGGAAGTAAGCATTCTCACGCAGAGTTGCTCAGGTGGCCTTAATACCTTGTACCGTCTCGGTCTTCGTCTAAGGGATGAACTTACTCGATTGGTTTTAATGCGTCGAAAAGCAGAAATCGAAATACTTTCTCAAGCCTCTCGTTTCTTTTCCACTATGGCTCTGCCTGCGCCCCTCCGCAACTTGGCTCGTCGGAGGGACTGCGGGGATCCTCCCGATAATCTTCCTGATTCGTTTGCAGCGACAACGGGTTGTTTGTGGGATACTGCTCGATCTGGCCCAGCTCTGATACCGTACTTGCTCGTAAAATTTCGGAGGTGTTGACTGTTATGTAAGAGGGGACAGGAAGTGATTCTGGTATGCTGTCGCAGGGGTGAAATGCACTGTACGATGCGGGAATAATGCATCGAAATAAAGCATGAATCGAAATACTTTTAAGCCTTTTGCTTCTTCTCGACCGTGACTACGACTCTGCCTTCGCAACTTGGCTTGTCAAAATCACGCACTGGCCCCTCACATCTGTATTTCTGATCTTTGGCAGTATGTAATAACAGGCGACTGTGCGCGATACCGTTCAGTACCCCTTTATACCGTACTTGTTCATAATCTCGGAAGTGCCGACTATCATGTAGAAGGGAACAACGAATTGATTCAGTCGGGCTGTCACAGTACCATATACAGTACCGAGTTGACATGATAAAAAAAAAAAAACAACAACAACAACAACAACAAGTGATGTGGTGTCCAATGATCCCGCACCGTGATCCAGAAAATGGGACTTCTGGACTCCGGTTCAAGATAAAAAAAAAATCCTCTAGTCGAAAAACTCTACGATGAACTTGGAAAACCTTTCAACACCCTTCTTCAATTCGTCATGGGGGAATCATAGAGTACGCGTGAGCAAAAAAGAAGAAGCAATTATATATCCTAACCCCTCTCCTAAAATAACCCCCTTCAGGAGGGGAGAGAAAGAAAGAAAGAAAAGAAAAAATTCAATCCAAACTCACCGTAGCCATAGCATAACACATTCTCAAAAACGCAAACGTATCGCCAACTTGATCCCTTTCTTCCTCGCTCCGCCCTTGGAAACGAATCCAGGTCGGAAAAGGACACCTGAATCGAGAAGACCTTTCCAGAGACGGTCACTTAGGAAGGTGCGTGCTTCGGAAGGGGAACGCGTTTCGACGAGATGATGGTAGTCTTTGTGATATTGTAACGGGAACTGAAGAAAAAGGGATGGAAGAATGGATGATGTGATGTTATTATGCGAATGGTTGTAAAGAAAAGAAAAAAAAGAAAAGAAAAGAAAGGACTACAAACCTTTAACCAGAGGAACATACCCGAAGTAGCAGGAACGAATTCGAACAGCGGGTTCGTTCCACCACCGTGATCTTCCTTCTCATCATGATGATCCACAACATGAAGATGTTTCTCATCCACTACAAGTTTCTTGTACTTGTACGCAACGAAAATAGACGACTTGCCAGATGCAGGCTCAGTGACCTGCTTGATGTTGAATCGTTCATGTAAAAAGTCGATCGTCCAATCCCTTCTCAATCTGTATCGTCCCCTTAACCCTCTTCATGTGTGTAAAATAAATAAATAAATAACTTTGTGTGATCATAGAAAGGAAAAACTCACCGAAGCCAACGCACATACCCATCAAACCCCCACTCCTTCAAAAGAGTACCCACAAGAGCCTGACTGAGTCCACTGGCTTGTAAAGTTCCATTATTCTGACATATCATAAGATGTTTACGGAAAAGAGGGGATGCGTGAAG